>NW_028327175.1:56345900-56649511 GCF_987537825.1 Furipterus horrens | reverse complement strand
TAACCTGTTTACATCTATATTAATACTGGCTCATTTGCTGCTGATAGTGTGATTGTGGGTGGGGGATATTTTTGAGGGTGTGGGTTTCTTGCCTGGGTTGTGTGTTTATGTTTTAACAGCATCCCCACAGAAGAACTAAAAACGTGGTGGGCAGAGTGACTCTCAATCAACTAGTCAGAGGGAAGTTTCCACCAAAGAAAAATTGAAATACAACCAGACAGCTTAAACAAATGGTATAAAGGGCATCCCAGGAGCATCAAGCTCAGGAAATCAAAGAGTGCTAGATGAAACAAGGTAAGGAAACTATCAGACATGGAATTCAAAGAAATGGTTATAAGGAAGCTCAATAAACTTGAAAAACTCAGAGAAAACTACAATGAACTCTGGGGGAACTACAAAGAACTCCAGGGAAGCTACAAGGAACTTATTGAGAACTACATCAGCATAAAAAAGTGCATAGAAACTATCAATAAGAACCAGGAAAAAATGAAAAATATAATTTATGAACTGAATAACGCAGTAGAAGCAATCAAAAGCAGGCTAAACGAAGCAGAGGATCAGTTCAGTCAGTGAGTTAGAGGACAATGTAGAAAAAAATTCACAGACAATACAAAAAAATGAGAACAAGATTTAGAGAATAAATAGGGTGTAAGAGAACTTTTGATGACATGAAATGAAAAAAGTATTTGAATTATAGAGATATAATAAGGTGAAGAAGAGGAGCAAGGGATAGAAAGCCTTATTGAAAAAGTAATGACAGAAAACTTCCCTAACTTGATGAGAGAAAAAGTCATGCAAGTCCAGGAAGCACAGAGGGTCCCAATGAGGATGAACCCAAAAAGGCCCACTCTGAGGCACATCATAATTAAAATGACAACATTCAAAGACAAAGAAAGAATCCTAAAGGCAGCAAGAGAAAAACAGCAAATAACATACAAGGGAGCTCTGATAAGGCTATCAACTAATTTCTCAACAGAAACACTACAAGCCAGAAGGAAATGGCAAAAAATATTTCAAGCAATGAAAAACAAAGGCCTACAACCTAGACTACTCTACCCAGCAAGGCTCTCTTTCAAAATGGAAGGTGAAATAAGGAGTTTCCCAGACAAAGGAAGACTAAAAGAATACATCTCCACCAAACCAGCATTGCAAGAGATGCTAAAGGGAATTCTTTAAGAAAGAGAAGAAAAAGAGAGAGGGAGAGGAACACAGGTACAAAGGGAAATTAATAAATACCTGTCAATAATAACCTTAATGTAAGTAGATTAAATACTTCAATCAAGAGACTTAGGGTGGTGGAATGAATACAAAAACATGACCCACATATCTGCTGTCTACAAGAGACACACATAAAAACAGAAGATCTACACAGACTGAAAGTGAAGGGATGGAAAAAAAAGTATTTCAAGCAAATGAACATAAAAAAGAAAGCTGAGATAGTAATAGTTATATCAGACAAAACATATTTCACAGCAAAGACCATAAAAAGAGACAAAGAAAGGCATTTCATAATACTTAAGGGAACAATCCATCAAGAAGATATAACCCTGGTAAACATATATGCATCCAACATAGGAGCACCCAAATATATAAGTAAAATATTGGAAGACTACAAGAAGGATATCAACATCAACAAATTCATAGTGGGGACTTTAACATCCCATTGTCAACAATGGACAGGTCTTTGAAGCAAATAAACACCAAGGATATTGAGGCATTGAACAACACTCTAGATTAATGGACTTAGTTGATATATATAAAATTTTTCACCCCAAGGAAGCAAAATATACATTCTTTTCAAGTGCACATGGAACATTTTCAAAGATAGACCACATGGTAGGACACAAAACAAGCCTCAACAAATTCAAGAAAATTGAAATCATATCAAGCATCTTCTCAGATCACACTGCCTTGAAACTAGAAATCAACCTCAAGGAAAAAACTCAAAGATATTCAAATTCATGGAGAATGAATAACATGCTATTAAATAATAAATAGGTTAACAATGACATCAAGGAAGAAATCACAAAGTTTCTGGAAACTAATGATAATAAGCACACAACAGCCCAAAACCTATGGGACACAGCAAAAGCAGTCCTGAGAGGAAAGTTCATAGCAATACAGGCCTATCTGAAAAGCATAGAAGAATCTCAAATAAAAAAATCTAACCCTGCAGCTACAAGAACCGGAACAACAACAACAAACAAAGTCCAAGGCAAGTAGAAGGAAGGCAGAATTAAATAACACAGAGACTAAATAAACAATTCAAAAGATCAACAAAAGTAGGAGCTGGTTCTTTGAAAAAATAAACAAAATCAACAAGCTTTTAGTCAGGCTCATCAAGAAAAAAAAGAGAAAGGATCCAAATAAACAAAATCAGAAATGAAAGAGAAGAAATCACAACCAATACCACAGAAATACAGAAGATTGTAAGAAATTACTACAGACAACTGTATGGCAAGAAACTTGACAACCTAAATGAAATGGAAAAATTTCTAGAAACATATAATCTTCCAAAACTAAATCAAGAAAAAAGAGAAAACCTGAACAGACCAATAGCAAAGAGTGAAATTGGAACAGTAATCAAAAAACTCCCGGCACACAAAATCCCTAGACTGGATGGCTTCACAGGTGAATTTTACAAAACATTTAGGGGAGAACTAATGCCTAGCCTTCTCAAACTACTCCAAAAAATCCAAGAAGAAGGAAGACTCCCAAACTCTTTATTTGAAGCCAGCATTACCCTAATTCCAAAAGCATCTAATGACACAACAAAGAAAGAAAACTGCAGGCCAATATCACTGATGAATATAGATGTTAAAGTCCTCAACAAAATATTGGCAAACCAGATCCAACAACACATTAGAGAGATTATACACCATGATCAAGTGGGATTCATCCCAGGGATGCAAGGATAGTTTAATATTTACAAATCAATCAATGTAATACACCACATAAACAAAATGAAAGACAAAAATCACATGATCATATCAATAGATGCTGAAGACACTTTTGATAAAATACAACACCCATTTATGATGAAAACACTCAGCAAAATGGGAGTAGAGAGAGCGTACCTCAACATAATAAAGGCTATATATGAGAAACCTGAAGCCAATATCATACTTAATGGACAAAAACTGAAAGCACTCACTCTGAGATCAGGAATAAGACAAGAATGTCTAC
This sequence comes from Furipterus horrens, assembly GCF_987537825.1. NCBI lineage: Eukaryota > Metazoa > Chordata > Mammalia > Chiroptera > Furipteridae > Furipterus > Furipterus horrens. The sequence goes on along the minus strand of NW_028327175.1, from coordinate 56,646,325 downwards.
TCTCTCCACTCCTATTCAACATAATGTTGGAACTTCTAGCCACAGCAATCAGACAAGAAAAAGAAATAAAAGGCATCCAAATTAGAAAAGAGGAAGTAAAACTGTCATTATTTGCAGATGATGTAATAGTGTACATAGAAAACGCTATAGACTCCACAAAAAAACTACTCGACATAGTACATGAATTTGGCAAAATAGCATAGTACAAAGTCAATATTCAGAAATCAAAGGCATTTCTGTACACCAACAATAAAATATCAGAGATAGAAACTAAAAAAAAATCCCATTTACTATAGCAACAAGAAAAATAAAGTACCTAGGAATAAACTTAACCAAGAAGGACAAAGACCTGTACTCAGAAAACTGCATAACACTGAAGAAAGAAATTAAGAAAGATACAAATAAATGAAAGCATATATCATGTTCATGGATGGGAAGAATCAATATCATTAAAATGTCCATACTACCCAAAGCAATTTACAGATTCAATGTAATCCTTATTAAAATACCAGTGACATATTTCACAGACCTAGAACAAATACTTCAAAAATTTATATGGAACCAAAAAAAGATCCGAATAGCCACAACAATCTTGAGATAGAAGAACACAGTAGGAGGAATCACAATACCTGTTATCAAACTATACTACAAAGCCATTGTAATCAAAACAGCCTGGCACTGGCATAAGAACAGACATATAGATTAGTGGAACAGAATAGAGAACCCAGAAATAAATCCAGGTCTATCTGGTCAACTAATATTTGACAAAGGGGAAAGGAACATAAAATGGAGTGAAAAGAGCCTCTTCAAGAAATGGTGCTGGGAGAACTGGACAGAGACATGCAAAAAAATGAAACTAGACCACCAATTTACATCATACACCAGAATAAACTCAAGATGGATCAAAGACTTAAATGTAAGATATGACACCATAAAAGTCCTAGAGGAAAACATAGGCAGGAAAATTTCAGATGTCCCACATAGCAACATTTTCACTGATATATTTCCTAAGACAAGGGAAAATAAAGGGAAGAATAAACAAATGGGACTACAGCAAACTAAAGAATTTCTGCTCAGCAAAAGAAAACATCAGCAAGATGAGAAGGGAACCAACCATATGGGAAAACATATTTGCCAATGATACCTCAGACAAGAGATTGATCTCTAAATTATATTAAGAACTTACACATCTCAACACCAGGAAGACAGACAGCCCAATTTAAAAATGGGCAAAGGACCTGAACAAAACTTTTCCAAGGAGGACATACAGAGGGTCCATAGGTATATGAAAGAATGCTCAACATCACTAGCCATCAGAGAGATGCAAATAAAAACCACAATAAGATACCACTTTACACCAGTCAGAATGGCCATCATCAACAAATCAGCAAACAACAAGTACTGGTGAGGATGTGGAGAAAAGGGAACCCTAGTTCACTGTTGGTGGGAATGAAGACTGTGCAGCCACATGGAAAACAGTATGGAATTTCCTCAGAAAACTAAAAATGGAACTGCCTTTTGAACCAGTGATTCCACTGCTAAGATTATACCTGTAGATCCTGAAACCCCAATTCAAAAGAACTTATGCACCCCTATGTTCATAGCAGCACTGTTTATAATAGCCAAGTGTTGGAAAGAGCCTAAGTGCCCATCTGTAGATGAGTGGATTAAAAAACTGTTACATTTATACAATGGAATACTATGCAGCCGAGGGAAAGAGGAACTCCTGCCATTTGTGACAATGTGGATGGAACTAGAGAGAATTATGCTTAGTGATATAAGCCAGGCAATGAAAGAAAAATACCATATGATTTCACTTGATACAGGAGACTAATGAACAACACAAACAAATGAGCAGAACTGAAAAAGAAACAGAATAACAGTTATCAGGGGGAGAGGGGAGGGAGAGAAGGAGAATACGTTGAGGAAGGGTCTAGTCAAAGAACATGTATAAATGACACATGGACATGGACAACGGCGGTGTAGGGAATGACTGTGGAAGGAGGGCTGTGCTGGGGGGGCAATGGGAGGAAATGGGACAACTGTAATAGAAAAACAATAAAAATAAAATTTTAAAAAGGTATGAACTCTTGATAGCAAGAACATAAATGAATATAAAGGTATTATACTGTGTGAAAGAATTCACTTACTGTAAGAACGGTGTCGCTCAGAGAACCATGAGGAGGCAGCAAGCAGACAGAAAGAAATTTATTGAGGGAATTAGCAAGTGGGGAGGAAGCTATGCCGCAAATGGCCCAACTCCAAGGTCCTAGGGAAGGTGGGGATGTTTTATAGGGGGAAGAAAAAAGAAACTATTGAATTCAGTCGTCATCTTGCAGCTGTGAGGCTAGGGCTCATCAAGGCCAAATGGAGCTCAGGTTGATGTACCCCACTATCATGGGAAACTCCCAGACAGTTTCAGGCAGGCGGGAGGAGGGGGGATGGTGTGTGAACCAAGGCTGTCACTTACAAATATATGACTTCATTTATGTGACATTCTGGAAAAGCGGAGAGTATAGAGACAAAAACAGATTAGTGTTTTAGTGTTGCCAGGGAATAGGGGTTGTGGAGCAGTTGACTACATAGATGCAGCATAAAGGAGATCTTAGGAATAATGTTACTGTTCTGTGTCCTGATTGTGGTAGTAGTTACACAAATCTATAGATATGTTTAAACCCACAACTGCACACACACATGCACACACAAAGTAAAATTAGCTCTATGTCAATTTTTTATTGAGATGGCCAAAAAGTTCATTTAGTTTTTTTTCCATATGATGGCTCTATTAGTGCTTGGTTGTCTTTAACTTCGTTCAAAACAATTTTGTTAGATTGCATTGTGACAGCTGTCATATCAGTGTGCATTTTTAAAAAATCAAAATTTTTGTAAATTTTTGTGCAGCCATTTTAACATTGAAGATGTTAAATATACAGCACTTTTGGCATATTATGCTTTATTATTTCAAGAAAGGTAAAACCACAACTGAAATGCAAAAAAAGGATGTGTGCAGGGTATGGAGAAGGTGCTGTGATTGAGCGAATGTGTCAGAAGTGGTTTGCTAAGTTTCCTGGTACTACTGACATTTTGGCCAAATAATTATTTGCTGTGGGGCTGTCTTATGCATTGGAAAATGTTTAGCAGCACCCCTGGTCTCTACCCACTAGGAGCCAGTAGTGGGAGATAGCTAACATGCTCAAAATATCCAAATCAATAAAGTTATTGGTGAAAAAAAATGTTTTATTTTACAAAAAAACTAAACTGACTCTTTAGCCAACCCAATAAAATAATATTAATCCAAGATTTTAAGTGACCTAAAGACCTTGGAAATTACATTTAAATTACAAAGTGTAATTACTATTGAAATTAAAATTTGTTAGGAATAGAAAAGTAAATTTCATGAGTCAATTTCATTTTCTTCTAATTCTAGGTAATGTAAGAATCATATTTTGGTTGTTGCTGTTTAGCAAGTATCCTATAATATGAACTGTTAAGGGTTTTACACAAAAATATTGTAATTTTAGATATATAAAATTCTGTTTTTTTGTTCTGTATGTAAGGGCTGAGTTTGCTCTAATTAAAACACTATGTGTTTAATTTGGGGAATAAAAAAGTCATATCTTCAAATTTCTAGGAGATAATGATTTTCAAACTAATTTCTATATTTAGGTAAAATATTAATTGTGAGTGGAAATAAAGGCATTTGAAGACAAGTGATATCTTGAAATATTTACTTACACATTTTTTCCTCAGGAAAAATAAAAAAAATTTAAAAAGGTAAAAAGATAATTTAAGCCTTAGGATCAAGGACTAAGGAGTAAAATCTTGAGACTCAAAAAGAATTTAGGATAAAATGATAAATGTATCAGGAAAGGTGTGAATAAATTAAGTAGTATCATAAGTAGATCACTTTAGTTTAACAAAGATGTAATGAGAGATGATACCATACCAGACAGTTTGCTAAAAAATAAACAGAATTTTGGAGTCTATCAACTAATAGAGAATAGTGACAAGTAAATTTATACACCATAGTATAATACTTTTAGGATAGGAAATACAGAAGGTACAGAAGGCGAAAATAAGAAGGGCTCTAACCCAGAAGGACATGGGAAGAAATTAGGAAAGGAGAGGAAATGGAATGACTTCGTCCAGAAGGTTAGGTCAAAGTTGAAATTTGAGTGTGAGTTGACCAACTAAGTAAAGGAATAAGAAGAATGGGGTTCTACTTAAAGAACTGGCTTGTGAGAAGGCCTGGAGCCAAAGAAGAACTAAGGGTGTTCTGGATAAAGTTCATATTTAACCACAACAAAGAACAAAATCTTACCTTTTATGAAAACACAGGCAGACTGAGACTGTATTATGCTAAGTGAAATAAGTCAGCCAGAGAAAGACAAATGCCATATGATCTAACTTATAAATGGAATCTAAAGGACAAAACAAACAACTCAACAAACAAAATTGAAATAAACTCATAGATACAGAGAACAGAGTGATGGCTGCTAGAGGGGAAAGGAGGTTGGAGGATGGGCGGGAAAGGTAAAGGGATTAAGATACAAATTGGTAATTGCAGGATAGTCATGGAGATATAAAGTACAGCATAGAGAATATAGTCAATAATATTGTAATAACTATGTATGGTGCCAGGTGGATACTGAAAGTATCGGAGGGAACATTTTGTAAAGTATAGGATTATCTAACCACTATGTTGTACACAAAACTAATATAAAATAATATTGAATGTAAACTGTAATTGAAAAATAAAATAAGAAAAAAAAAAGACTGATCATAGATTTTGAGGAAAAGACAAGCAAGAGGTGAGGCTAGACATTGAAGCAGAAACTAGCTCAGATTATGCAGGGGCTAGAGGCCTTGTTGAGTTATTTAGATGTATTCTAAGATTAGTGAGAAGCTTTAAGAATGATAGAATTAAAAGAGCACTGCATAGAGAAGAAACTGAAAGGGGTAAACTTAAGGTAGAGGGAGAATTTTGAATGGCTGATGAATGTCTCAATAAAGTAGTAAGAGTGAAGCTGGAGAGAAGAAACAGTATAATCAATATAATTTAATGGTCAGTGTGAATAAGAGAGAGAAGTAAAGAACACACCTAAAGCCACTGATAGGGCCGAAAAAAGTGACCTGTGGCCCGTGTTAGACTTCTTTCCTCAAGGTTTTGTAGTACTTAGCCAAATTTTGGAAAATGAGATCTTGACTTTATTGTTAAGAAAGTGGATTTTTCCCTAAAAAGAGTGTTATTTATCCTGGGATTCAAGAATTGGAGTTCGTTTTTGTAAGGAGAGTCAAAGCAAGTGGAGATGGTTATACTTGGAGAGAAAAAAGTAGAGAAGATTCAAAGAAAAAAGGACAGGGTTCAAAGCATGTATGCCTGAAATAGAAATCCTCCTTAGGGTTAGTTGGTAAGGAATTACGAACTGACCTGGGACTTTTAAGTGGGAGTCTGAGAATGGTGCTGGAAGTGTGGGGCTTTCCACCCACCCAGACCTTCTCCCTCCCTTTTAATCACACAGTGGGCAAGAATTGGCAGAATCACTGTGTTATACACATTGACTCTTCTTCATGGAAGAAAGTATCAGCAGGATCACCAGTTGACAGGGAAGTAATCTGAGTTTCCATCTTTTTCTTTTTAAATCCATGGGAACAGGAATAAGGCTGTGAATGGTATTTGTCTCTGAGTTTTTGGAATTATCAAAAAGGAGGCAGAGGGAGGGAACCAGGATAGGAAAGAAAGTTATTCTTGGAAAAGCTAAATGGGATTTGAAACATTTAATCTGAATGATCCACAGATATGAATTTATTTTCTACTCCCAAAACTGGTGAAATGGAGGAGTCTTGGTTATATATAGCATTAGTATACCTAAGTCATAATATAAATGAAAAACATATTCTTTCTCCTCCAGTGTCAACAATTATGGGGTAGGCTAGAAACATACTTATAGGCAAGAATATGACGCTTTTGTCTGATAACCTCTCCCACTACCTAAACAGTCACTCAGTACTTTAATGGTAGGTTTTGTAAGGCAGAATCAATTCCCATGTTAAAAAATGACTGCTTGACTGAGGCCTGTCTACTTAATAATTCCTTCTGCAATCTGTTTGCTTGCTGTAGAGATAGATAGGTCTGAAGTCACAGTTGAAATGATTACATAATCGGTGAAAGGAGAAAGGATATTTATCTTGTCACTTAAACAAATTAGCATTTTAGGCATATAGGCAGCCCTCATTTTCATTCACTTATAGTCATTAAAAACTTTTCTTTTTTTTAGGTTTGGCATTTTCCATTAAATTATAGATCCAATTGTCAAGTTAGTTTGAAATCAGACTCAAAATAGATAACAGACATATTATGAGCTTTTAGTATGACCGCATTTAATAAATAGTTTTCAATAATTTGTAGTCTTTCTGGCACAAAATTGAGTTAAATACTGAAATTTAGAGGAAAAAAAAATCACCTTCCGTTTGATAATTTTGGCTCCATGTGGGAAAGTATCCTACTCTTAATTTTAAAAAGTAACTTTGTTTTCTATTACCTTGTCTTAAAATAAAACCTTTAAAGAATCTGTGGTTCATTTGCCCAACCAGAGTGAGCAAGGCCAGTTTGCAGTAAGGCCCATGCAGTGCTGATGAAAATGGAGCTCAAGCTTATTTTTTCCACTGAGCATCACATTGCATCTGTTTTTGTGACAGCATTGGGTTCGGAAATTAAGCACAGCAGGAAGGAAGATCTTGCATAGACTCAAAATGTATTGCATCTCTTGATATTATAGCCTGCTTTTACTGGGAGAAAGGCCTAAAACCCCTCTACTGTGCTTAGGGGAAATAAAGTTGGGGAAAATATAATGTTTCTCCTTCTAAAGAATAATCATCCCCAAAGTTTGTCAGTAGCTAGTCCTGGTGTATCATTCTTATTTAAACATCTGTGATCACAAGATTATTTCTAGTGTTGCAAACAACCAAAATTTTCTGATTTGAAAAAGTAACTTCTATTTTGAAAAAGTATTCTGTAGTAATATAGTCTACATATAGAGAGTGTAGAAAACAAAAATGTATGTCTTGTAAAATCAACACAGAACAAACATCTGTGTTAACATCAAACAGATGAAGAAATAGGACCCTGCCAGCACCACAGAAATATCCTCATGCCTTCTCAGTTAAAACCTGTGCCTCCAACACTGTCATTTACTATTGCATATTTTTAAACTTAATACAGATAAACTTGTAGAATGTATATTATTTCAATTCTGATTTTTTTGCCCCACATTATGTTTCTGAGACTTATTGATTTGTGAGTATATATATAACCCTTCCTTTTTTTCTGGTTTATAGTAATTCATTGTGTAAATGCATACATTTTATTCAGTCTACTTTTGAAGGGCTTTTGGGTTATTTTCAATTCTTGAGTACTATAAGTAATATTGCCATGAACATTGATGTATATCTGTTTTGATGCATATCTACATGCGTTTATATATACCTAGTGATGAAATTGCTAGACTACATAATAGTTTCAATTTTACAAGATAATTCTAAAGGATTATCCAATGTGTTTAAAGCAATTTGCACTCCACCAGCAGGGTGGAGTTCCTCTCACTCCATATACTTAGTGATCTGCCAGTACTTAGTAATGTCAGTCTTTTTCCTGTTAAGCCTAGCCATTTTAGTGGATATAGAGTGTGAAACACTGTAGTTTTAATTTGTATTTTTGTGCTTATTAATGACATTGAACATCTTTTCATATGTTTGTTGGTCACTTAGATATCATCTGTTCTTTTTTTCTATTACTAATCTTTTTCTTATTGACTTAGGAAGCTTTTACATATTCAAACCCTTTATGTATTATATGTGGTGAATGTATTCTTTTACTCTAGGAATTACATTTTCACACTCTTAAAAGTGTCTTTTGATTGATAGATGTTTCTAATTTTAATGCAGTTAAAACTACCAGACATTTTTCTTTATGGATAGCACTTTTCAAGTTTAATTTAATAAATTCTTGCCTATCCAGGTCATAAGGATATGTTTCTAAAGATTTCTCTAGAAGCTTTATTATGTTCTTTCACATTTAAATCTATAATAAACCTGGAATTAAATTGTGTCTGTGGGATCAAGTAAACTCAAGCTTGATTTTTCCCTATGTTGATGTTCAATTATTTAAATTATCATTTGTCAAAAATCCCACCCTTTACTTATTGCTCTGGAGAGCCACTTTCTCAAAACAGCCATGGGATATCATGAATCTGTTCCTTAACTTTTGATTCTTTTTCATTAGACTTTCTGTATTATATGCTGTGCCAATACCACACTGCATTAACTACCATACCTCTATAAAAAGATTTTATATTTGCAGAGTAAATCATCAAACCTATTTTTTTCTTCAGATTACCTAGGCTATTCCTGGCCTTTATTTTAGAATAAAGATTTTAGAATGGCTTATCAAATCACAGACACACACACACACACACACACACACACACAAAACAAAACACAAGAACCTCTAGGATTTGTATTAGGATTGTATTGAACCTATAGATTAATATGGGGAAATTTGACATCTTTACCATATTAAGTATTTCAACCCATAAACTTTAATAATCCACTTACTTAGGTCTTCTTAATTTTTCTCAATAAACAAATTTTTCCACTAAACAAATTTTACACATCTTTATATTTATTTCTAGAAATTTTATTATTTGTTGTAGATGGTATTATTTATGAATACCTTCTATTTATTACTCATATAGAAATAAATTTATTTTTGTAGATTGATCTTACATATATAACCTTACTAAATTCTTTACTAAGTATAGTAGTATATGCATATTTTTGAATTTTTTATGTACCCAACCATACTAATCTGAATTATGAGTGATATATTTTTCCTTCCCAATTCTTAGAGTTTTAACTTTTTAAAAATTGCATTGGCTAGGATCTCAACATGATGTTAAATGGTTATACTCATGATTAAGTCATCTTGGTTACACTTTCAGGTGGAAAGCTTTCAATATTTCTCAGTGAAGTAGGTAGGACATTTGTTGTAAATTCTTTATAAATACACTTTGTCATAACATGGAAGTTACTTTCCATTTCTAACCTGTTAAGAGGTTTTATCATGAGTAGATATAGAATTTTTTTTTTTTTTTTTTTTTTTTTTTAGATTTGGCAACAGGGTGAAAATACATCATTCAATCCGTAACCACTAGAGGACAAAAGGCAGGTATTAATTTTTCCATGCCCCACATTAGGGAAAAGAAGAGCTTCTTTGGAGGAAGGTGTGCCAGGTACATCTCACCTGTCCAAAACCCATTTGCCCATTATACTTAGTTTGGGCTGAGGGAAATAGTTTAGGTTTCCCCCCTCTCAGACCTCTGGGCTCCTTCTGTCCAAGCCATTAGAACAGAAAAGAGAAACCAGTTTTTAAGTGAAGCCCACAGACCACCCCATTCTTCACCAACCCAGCCACTTAGTTCAGCCAAACCATTGAGTCACAGGAGGCAGCGATGCAGACAGGATTAAGTGAGGCCTATATGTACAGACAATCACTCAGGTAATGAGATCATAGGCTTATACTCTTTGAAAACAGAAAACACATGTTAAATTATGTAACATAACCCACATACAAGTCTCTAAATCTGTAGGACTGTCTTATTGGAAACATCCAATTGCAAGGCATTTGATATTCTTCTTGCCTATAAATTAAACATCTTTGATAATACCACAGACATAGTTTAATTTTCAAATCAAAACAAACTTGAAATGAAGATAAACTTTAAAGACGGTTAGCTGCACTACTTTGTAGTCTTTGTTTGTTTTTCATTACAGTAGTCCCACTTTTTCCACCATCTTGCTTCCCTGCACCCTGCCCACCCTTCTTCCACATTCAGTCCCCACCCAGTTGTCCATGTCCATGGGTCATTTTGACTAGACCCTTCCTCTTCTTACTCCCTTCTCTCCCTCCCATCTCCCCCTTTGTTACTGTTAGTTTATTCCTTGTTTACATACCTCTGGTTCAATTTTGCTCATTTGTTTGTGTCGTTCATTAGTTTCCCATAATAAGTAATAGCATAAGGTATTTTTCTTTCGTTGCCTGGTTTATTTCGCTAAGTATAATTCTCTCTAGTTCCATCCATGTTGTTGCAAATGGTAGAAGTTCCTTCTTTCTTTCAGTACTTATTCATTGTCATTTTCCCCCTTTGTACTCATGTTCTTCTCTGTCTCTCTCTGTTTCTCCATCTTCTTAAAGCAGACCCTTTAGCATCTCTTGCAATGCTGGTTTGGTGGAGATGTATTCTTTTAGCCTTCTTTTGTCTTGGAAACTCCATATTTCACCTTCCATTTTGAATGAGAGTCTTGCTGGATATAGTATTCTTGGTTGTAGGCCTTTTTTTTTCATTGCTTGGAATATTTTTTGCCATTCCCTTCTGGCTTGTAGTGTTTCTGCTGAGAAATCTGATGATAGCCTTATTGGAGCTCCCTTGTATGTTATTAGTTGTTTCTCTCTTGCTGCTTTTAGGATTCTCTCTTTGTCTTTGAATGTTGTCATTTTAATTATGATGTGTCTTGAAGTGGGCCTGTTGGGGTTCCTCTTCATTGGGACCCTTTGTGCTTCCTGGACTTGCGTGACTCTTTCTCTCCTCATGTTAGGAAAGTTTTCTGTCATTAGTTTTTTGAAGAGGTTTTCTACCCCTTGCTCTTCTTCTTCTCCTTCTGGAATTCCTATAATACAGATATTATTACATTTCATGTTGTCCTGCAGCTGTCTTAGAGCCTCTTCAGTCTTGTTCAGTCTTTTTTCATTTTGTTGCACTGTCTGGGAGTTTTTGTCTACATTGTCTTCCAGCTCACTGATCCGATCTTCTGCTTCCTCTAGCCTGCTTTTAATTCTTTCTACTGTATTCTTCAATTCAGAAATTGTATTCTTCATTTTCTCCTGGCTCTTATTGATAGCTTCTATGTCCTTTTTCATGCTGGTGTAATTCTCAGTAAGTTCCTTGTAGTTTTTCTGGAGTTCCTTGTAGGTTCCGCTGAGCTCATTGAGCTTCTCCATAATCCATGCTTTCAATTCCATATCTGATAGTTGGCTCTCCTATTTCATTTAGCACTCTTTCTAGGGATTCTACCTTTCCTTTCGATGGGGGGTTGTTTCTCTGTCTCCTTATTTTTGTGACTCCTATTGTTTGTTGGTGCTTCTTAGAATGATCTGCACTTTCTGGATCTGCCCCTGGTGGCATCAGATCCTGTACCAGTCTGGGCCTAGGCAGCCTGTTGGAGACTTCCAGGGATCTACTGCCTTTGTCTGACTTCTTTAGTTGTTAATCTTAGATATAGAATTTTATTTTATCATATACATTTCTATATCTATTGAATTCGTATGTACTTTTGGTCTTTTTTTTCTAGTAATTTGGTTGATTTCTGAAATTGCTTTCAGAATGTGAAATCAACCTTACATCCCAGGAATAAATCAATAAATTATGATTTATTAAGCTTTTAAAAATTATGAGATTCTATTTGCTAAATTTTGGGAATATTGTTTTTTTGTGGGTGGTGTTTAGTAGCTAACAATATATCAATAGAGTTATTTCTCAAATAAAATAAGTGGTACAAAGTGTGAGAGAGTGATTGCATCATTGGTCCAATTCTTTACCCTTCCATAATTCAACACTGTCTGCAATGTAAATTTGAAGCTCCTTTTACTACTCCTTGATACTGAGCTTAGCCATGTGACTTCCTTTGGCCAGTGGATATTAACAGATGTGATAGAAGTAGTGGCTTCTCTGCCTTTGTCATGAAACCATAATGGGGCTATTCTGCAAAAGGATGAGACGTAGGAAACAAAACTGAGTCATCCTGGTTGTCCCAGCTGTTGCCATCATAGGTCAGTCAGTCCAGTCAACCCATAGATATTTGAGTGACAGTGGTCATGTTCAGTCTCCTGACCAACAATTGTTGTAAGTTGTGTGATTATTTGTTATGCAGCATTACTGTGGCTATAAATAACTGGCAGAGAATGATTTACAGTGTTGACAAGATATACTTTTATGCTCTAGAGTTTTTGTACAAAATAAGTAAATATATTTTGGGACACTTAGTAATTCAGATAACATTTTAAGGTGAAATTCTAGTATTATATTTCTAAAGAAAACAGAAGTTTTTTAGACACTAAGTTTGAGAATTAGAAGCCTTACTGATTTTAACATACTTTCTTAAGCAAAATCATAATATTAATAATATTAATATTAATAATAATAAGACAAAAAGTCTTATTATTAATTTCCTAGAAGAAATATTGATTTTTCTAATCTGGTTTCAACTATTATCTGTTGTTTTGAGGAATATTACCATTAAGTTAAATATTTTATTTAATGCTTGGTAAAAAAAATTTTTTTTAAAGCAAAGAGGGTGGATTTCTTTTGCTAAATCATATTACCAATTTATAAATCCTATTCTTTAATATTACATAAAAGCTTACATCATGGATTAACAATGATAATGATAGAAATTTGATTTTATGTCTTAATATAAGTGATGTGGCTCAATTGTGTGCCTGCTGAAATATAACAAACTTTGTATTTTACTTTATTTATTTATTTAAAGCTAGCCATTAAAAGTTATACGTTATTTTTGATTTTTTCTCCTTTTTTATTGAATTTATTAGAGTGACACTGGTTACTAAAATTACATAGATTCCAGGTGTACAGTTCTATAATACATCATCTGTATATTGTATTGTATGTTCACTACAGATTCTCATGTAGTTACTGATATCAGCCCCACGATCAAAGATCAAGACCAAGGCAATAACTAAATGAACAGAGAAGGCCACAATTTAAACTTGTACCAATATGAAAAATCTTGGGAAACTTGGTTGGATCTGAATTTGATAGGACATTCAGAATCCATTTTATTTACAACTTTCTAAGTGTATAATACTGTAAGTATTTCTTAAAAGTCCATGCCATGTTATAGCAGCTAAAAGTAGATACTATAAGTTTTTTACTTAGTTTATGGCATTTTTGTATTAGTTTAAATGAATCTTATAGGAAAACTGTGTATGAACTTATAAACAATACATTATTTTATAGCTTAGAAATATACAATCTCACAATTTTAAAGCACTTAATACATAACTTATTATGTGACATATGTATTCAAATTACTTTGGCTAAAATAGGTAAGGAGTTAATATTCATTTTATTCACATAGAATGAGATCTGTAGAGTTACAGAATAGAATTATAGTTGGAAGGTAAACATGTTAAACTTTAGGGCTGCATTGCCTTAATTCTCTGTTTTTCAAATTATCTAGTTTTTTTCCCCAATTGTGCACATACAAGCTTTGTCTATAATTCTTTGCAATATGCTCACACCTACTGAAAAAATTTGTAAGTTTCATGAAAAATACATGACATTTCCATATACATGCAACTCTGGAAGTTGTAACAATACGTTATTTTCAGTTGGCACTATAATTAACGTAAGTTGGCATGTTAAATATTATTTTAAAACACTACATTATATAGACTACTTGGGTAAATAATGAATAAAAGTCATGAATTTTAGCAAACCCCTGCAGCAGTATGTTAGAAACAAATTCTTTGCTTAGCTGTTTAAACTCTACTTAAAGAGAAAGAGGAGTAAAAATACTTGTCCTATTTTTTTTAATTTAATAATGCCAGTAAAGGGATTTTATAGGAAAAAAAAATTCTTACTAGATTAGTTGGGAGTTTGGTATTAATCAATCTAGGATTCTACATTTGGGGGGAGAAAAAAATCATACATATCTATATTGAATACACAGGCTAACTTGCACAAGACAAATTTGAGTAGAAAAAGATCACAGAAACACCAAAGGTGCATAAAAGCCATGATTAAGGTATACAATTATAGGCACAAATTAAATCCCAAGAAACTCTGTCATTATAACAGTGGGTAAAGCTGGGCCCAGGGTCTTCAGATACTCAGAAATTATTATGGAGTAAGATTCATGAGAAGAGCTAGTCTTTCCTCATCTCTCAGTTTGTCTCCAGCAAATGCTATTTGTCATATTTGATGAAGTGCTACACTATATTAGGGCAAAGTGAAGAGAATAATTATAGTGGTATTTATTCTGTCTTAATGAGTGTGCCTGTTTACCACATGCAGGTTTGATCTGACTGTATTTCCTCAGATGGTGCTGCCACATTTAAGTGGGAAGTCCAGTTGGTCCCAGAATAGAGCTCTAATGAAAACTAAAGTGAAAGTGTTAAAGGAGTAAATAAAAAGACAACAATTATATCGAATCATCTTAATCCCTTTTAGAGAATAAGAAGTAAGGCGACTCACATACATTTCCTAAGGATTTTACACTAATGTGTCATGCACTAATGTTTCATACACTAATGATGACACATAGAAAGTATAAAGTAGAACTAACGATACTCCATTTACAATTTTGAATATTTCTCTCATGTAATTGTACTTCATATAGAACATCTTTGGCAAATTAATGAGTATGTTTATATCTATATTTCATTTACGTACATCAGAGAAAGACTTGCTATGCATCAGAAAACTGGACCACATTCCCCCCTTTGCTTAGGCCTGTATTGTGAGTGGATCACATAAGTAATTCATATCAGTTCAGGGTCACTTTATATAAACTATTGGTTTGATAATGCCCCCTACTAAAAGAAAAACATTTTGCTGGCAAAATTGTAATTCCCCTTGACCTTTTCTCGGTCTACTTGGCACATGGAAGTGTTGCTGTCAGACAACTCATTTACAAATAGTATAATCAAGTGCATTATGGGACTTCTTTTAAAGCCCTGATGGTATATCTTTACTACCAGCTCCTCTAATGATGGAGAAGCCGCATTATCCTAAGCTTCACATGCACTCATCACAGTGGGACTCTGTGGCATGTGTGTGTGTGAAAATGTGCATGTGTGTGTATATGTGCCTTTGCATCTGGACATGCACATAAACCCATGAATTTAACTGAACTTATTGAGTTTTGATTGACAGTTGAACCCAATTTAGGGGTTCTACTCTACTGACTGTTTTTAAGCAGGGACTTGCCAGGATAGGGGAAAATAACTAATACCAAAGGTTCCCAAGTTCACAAGAGAATGAAGAAAGGAAATAGGGGTGGAAAACATCTCTCAGTTGAATTGAAATAGTTTCTATTTCATCCTCCTGAAAAAAAAATGAAATATGGGATTGCAGAATGTACACTATGCTGGCATACAGAAATTGCTTCTAATGTTTTTTATTTCTTTGCTGTTGTCGAATTTTGTCTATTTAATCTTCCTCTCCCCATTTTTCCCTTCATCTCTGCCATCCTTCTTTCTTTCTCCCTTCCTCCCTCTCTCAGTTTGTTTTGTCTTTCTTTTGAGAGTCAGAATTCTGATGTTGGAGGTAAAAAAATCTATTGGAGAGACCACCACAGTCTAAAATATCTATATACTTTGAGCTGGATCTGTGACAAATCAGCATTATTCACATTTAAAAGTCAACCTTAATATCCCATTCCGGACCAGATCTTAGAGGTCTTGAGCATAATTAAATTAGTTGCAGAGATTGTGGTCCCAACATATAATTTCAAGCGTCTCTCTGTGCCAATTACCTGAAGGCTATGATTTGAACTACATCTAGGACACTTTGAGGACAATAATGTTGCCTGTGTCTAGTGATTCTGTGGTCATGTTTATCTAATTTCTAATTCACCTCCTCTATGACTGACTGCAGAGGATTTTACCACATATCAGCACTGAAGCATGACATCAACGATCTCACAGATGTGCCAATCTATCCTTGCCTATTTTGCTAGCAAGTCTTATTTTAAAATGTTCTTTATCTGTTATTTTCACTTAAAATGGAAAAATATTTAACTTTATATATTTTTATTCTCACTTTAAGCTCTCTTGACAAGTTTTGCTTTCAAAGACTCAGTTTTAAAGAACAAATAATCCAAAAGAAAAGAAAGGACAGGATGTGTTACTATTCAAGACCTAGCTTTTTGCATGGCATTGCCCAGGAAGATAAGATACAATGTTGATTAGTTAATTATTAATATTTTAATATTAAAATCTCAAAAGTGTCCAGAATGACTAAGTAAATGTATAGATTAGTAATAAAATATAATTTCCATACTTACTATCTTAATATTCTAGTAAATGATAACTGAACAAAAGGGCTCAGAGGTTGCAATATAAACAATAAGTTTGTAACTCATTATTTATAGTGCTTATTACTAAACAATTAAGAAAAAGATATGAACTGGAAAAATTTGGAAAATATTAATAGTAATAAATTACATAATTCAAGAATAATGTAATAGAAATATAATACAAGCCACATATATAATTTAAAATTTTCTTGTAGCCACATTTTAAAAGAACAAAGAAACATGAAATTAATTTTAGTAACATATATTATATCATCCAATATATTCAAAATAATAAATTTAACATAATAACATAAAATTTAATGAGGCATGTTGCATTCTCTTTTTCATACTGTCTTCTTCAAAATCCATTGTGTATTTTACAGTTACAGCATACCTCAATTCCAAATTTTCATTGAAAACACTTGATTTAGATTTCATAAAATATAAAGTTGAAATAGTAGGTTCACATAACAAAGTTGTTCAAAATATACTTAAATTTTTGAACAACTAACGAGTACTATAAAAATATCATTTCCTCTAATATTTGTATGAAAATTGGCAAAATTCTAGTTCATCTTTTTTCTTATAGTTTTTTGCAGCAAATTTTTATAAAATTACAAATTACGATTAAAATATTGTTCATATTGATTGATGTTTTTAAAATGTATAAATCCTTATTATTATTATTTTTAATGTTAATTTTTTTACAAGGTTACTTTATTTAATTTAATTTTAATTTTATTTTATTTATCTGTTTTTAGAGAGAGGGGAAAAGAGAAAGAGAGGGAGAGAAACATCAATGTATGGTTGCCTCTCACACGCCCCCAACTGGGGAACTGGCGTGCAACCTAGTCATGTGACCTGACTGGGAATCGAACCACCAACACTTGGTTCTCAGGCCGATGCTCAATCCACTGAGCCACAGCAGCCACGGCTAAATCCTTATTATTGGTTTGTATTATGAAAACTTTCCATTTCAGCATTTCTTGCCTGCCTTATTAGGCCATAGATAAGCTTGAAACTTCATTCCAAGAAAATTTTTACTTTGAATCATCAACAAATCTTTTCAAAACAATTGATCTTTATGAAACACTTCTAAGACTCAACATATGGGTACTGGCAAAAAAACCACAACATCACTAGATTGTCTGTTTTTTTCAACAGTTCCGTAAATAGGTGATAACATAGCATCTACACATACACACTGACCAATTTTAACAATTCTATCCATAACACCTTTCATAGACTCTGCTTCAGAAATCTGAGCATTAATATCTTCAATATATATTGAATCAAATTAAAGAAGAAATGAAACAATAAGAGAAATAATAATCTTTTGTTTTAAAATCGAAATAAATGTAGATTTTTGACCTAACATAGCTGTAACATTGTCCATTGTGATATAAATTAATTTTTTAAATATGTAGCTCAACACTTGGCTGTTGTGGCACAGTGGATTGAGCACCAGCCTTTGAAACAAAGGGTCACCGGTTCAATTCCCAGTCAGGACACATGCCTGGGTTGCGGGCCAGGTCTCTAGGTGGCAGCATGTGAAAGGCAACCACACATTCATGTTTCTCTCCTTGTCTTTTTCCCTCCCTTCCCCTCTTTCTAAAAATAAGTAAATAAAATATTTTTAAAATATGTAGCTCAAATTATTCTTTGATAGATGTAAAAATCAAAAATATCTGTACCATGAGTTTAATTTTTTTGGTCACAAATTAACATTTCTTCTCTCCATTTAATTTTTTTTTTTTTTTTTAGTATGTGCACAGAAGTTTTAGTTTGCAACTGGCCAAAGTAATAAACTTAGATCCTATTATAAATTATTTTAAAATATTTTAGGGACATTTCATTATAATTTTGGATGACCAGTTCCACTAACTCTCTTTTAATTATGAAAAGTAAATTTCTTACCAAATTCAGTTTTGCCAAAATACTTTTAATTGGCCTACTTTTATTATGTTTAACATTTTTGTACATAAAAATACTACTTTTTTACTTTGCTCTACTAACACTAAGTGTAATTGCCATAAGTTGTGAAATTATTTCTTCTAATTTTTTATTTTTTATTTTTTACTGTTCTGGGGGTAGTAGTGTTTACTCCTTTTAACCTGTGATTATTATAGTTACTTCTGCTTCAGTAGTATGCTTTAATTTACATTTTAAAATTTGTATTTACTTATTAAAATTAAATTAATAGCAAATAAATTTAATTACCAGTTAATTTTTATTCTAAATTAGAATTGCCTAATGTTTAGGTGCTCTTTTGCCAAAAGATAGGTGTACTTGGAAGCTACACTCTTTCAGGTTTTAATAAACAACCCAAAACAGCAGAAATGAAGGCATTAATTCAGAACCCAAAGGCACCTAATTTACATTGACTGAGTACAGTTGATAGTGCATTAACTCTTGTTCATTACATGGTATTTTCTAAAAAGTGAAAGCAGGCATGATTTCAGATATCAACTCTGCCTGGGTGTGCCAGACAATCATGATGATTCTCTTTTGTTGTGTTCTAAATAACCATCTTAACAATGTTGCAATAATATGGTCTTTTGGCTTAAAGTCTGAAACCCTTGCTTTAATAATAGTGTGACAAAATGTAAATTGTAGTGAGACAATTTATTTGCTTGAAGCAATGGCTAATTTCACCTCCATTCTCCTTCCCTTAAAACACTGTGTCACCTAGGTTCCCAGTGCATGTCACCCCATCATAATTTCTGTGAGTATTGTCCCCTTCTCCTGGAACGTCCCAAATTTGACATAATACAATTCTCAGCCCAAACGCGGTGATGGGTAGGCTCAGAAGGATTTCAGGGACCATTTAAAGAAAGAAATGGAAAGCACATTAAATTTTAGAAAATATAGTGAGAATTAAAGTGAACTTGGTGGAAATGTCACCTCTCTACCCTATATATGTCTCCAGACTTATAATTTTATCTCCTTCCATGCTACCTGTTCTTTATCAGTATCAGGAGCATAGACTCCATGATGCCGTAAGGGGAAGAGCAAGCTGCACTGTTCCTAGGCTCAGGTCTAATCAAGAATTGAGACATCATCTGACAGATGATTTCTGACCTAACCTTTTTTACTGCCAGTGCTAATGTGCTCAAAAGAAAGAACCATCAATTTGCAGAAGTGATAATGGCTTATAATAACGTACTGTCTTTGTCTGATAACCATGGGAAAGGTAATAAAGTGGTGCCTGAAAAGGAAAAGATAGAATGCTTAAACTTCTTAGGACAAAAAATTGATTTTGATAGTGAGAGCAAAAAAGTGAATTTATTCAAAGGGACCCCAGTGCATCCAGAGTCAATGAGTTGGATTGTCTTTCATTTGGCTACAAGATGGATTTTTCAAGGAGAAATCTTAGATAGAGTTCAAAAGTTTTCTCTATATTAACTTGTGCTAAAAATATAAAAATTGGATAGATGGCATCTCAGCTGCCAAAGGCAGGTCATTTAATTGTTTGAATTATTTTCTTAATCCCAAGCAGAGCTCAGGATCCAACACAGTAATGAAAACAAATTTCAGTAGATGAATGGATAAAACAACTATGGGATATTTACTCAATGGAATACTACTCAGCCGTAAAAAAAGAAGAAAAACTTTACTCTTTACAATAATATGGATGGACCTGGAGAATGTTATGCTAAGTGAAACAAGCCAGTCAGAGAAAGGCAAGTACCATATGATTTCGGTCTTATGTGGAATCAAATGAACAAACTAAACTAACATGCAAAATAAAGATAGATTCATAGGTAGAAAGCAGGATGACAGCTATGGTGGGGGGTTAAGGAGTGAAGGGACTGAGCAAAAAGGAAAAAGGACTCATGGACATGGAAAACAGATGATGATTGTGGGGCGGAGGGTACTATAAGGGGACTAAATGGTAATGAAAAAAATACTATAAAAAATTTTAAATACAAATTTCAAAGAAGGAGCAAAAGCATTGATAATAATAATAGCTAACAGTAAATGATAGCACTGTCCTGTGGGCTTTACATATGTTATACCATGTTATCCTCACAACCAACCTCTGGGACTGGTATTTTCATATTATCTACTTTTAAAAAAGTCAGTTTAAGTAATTTTCCCAAGGTCACTCTGGGTAAACTCAGAATCCTTGCCAGAACCCTGCCTCCCAGGCAGAATATTTATATTTATAAATTACTGAGTAATGGAGTCATGTAAGTTTTAAAATTTATAGAAATAAATAACATACCTATCAACACAAAAAATAATTTTATTTATGTTTTACTATTATGTATTACTGTTTGTATTTCAGCGTATTTTTAATGGCCTTTACTGTTTGAAGACAGCTGAAATTTTTTTGAGTAAAAATGTTCTAAATTAATTAACATTATTGAGTATATTTCAGGCACTGTCCTCCATATTGAGGGTACAAATTCTCATGTCCTTGAAGTAGCATATATGTTACTATATAACATAAACAAAGATCTCTAACACAATGGGACAAATGCAAGGAGAGCTAATGGAAGAAGAAATGAACTCAGTTGAGGTCAGAAGCAGATATTGTTTTAGAGAAGCACCAAAGAGATTGACACATTTGTAAAGAAATTCTGTGAAATTGAAGTTTGGAGTATGTGGGCAGGGAAATAATAAATACTGACACAATTGAAGTATATTAGAAGATACACAGTGGTCTTGAAATGTAGCTATCATGTTTTGTAAGGTATGATCTACATTAGGAACATACAGGGCGAAGAAAACACTGGTAAGAAAACATTTTACAAGAGAAAGACATTCTAACATTTTAGGAAATACTCCACAAAACTTCATATTAATTTTTAAGAAAATCAAGTGATAAAAACAAGACATTAAGCCAAAATTTCTTCTGTGGATTGCAATTTATATTTAGCTGTACAAATGGGATGAACTAGAATAGTTTATAAAATTAACATTCAAAGCCACAGTGTAGAAATGCATTTATATTCTGCCATATGCCATCTAAGCTCCATTTTTTGAAAGATGGACAAGCCTCGTGCACTGCTCAACTTTTTTTCAATTAATTACCCAATTACTTCGCAAATTATATACTTGCTGCAAGTTGTGCTATTTTGGGATACTATATTTAAACCTATTTTCTTTCTTGTATGTTGAAAAACTCTCTTTACTGATTTCATGAGGCTATATGCCCCCTATTGCAAAATTTGAATTCAAATCATGAAGTTTAATTTGGAATTATTGTATATTTTGTTTTTTACAGATTCTGTTGGTTTGCAATGCACTAATCTACAGATTGCTCACTTGCACTCACTCGCTCCCTCTCATATACACCTAAAATAATAGTTCAATTTTCCAAATAAGTTTTCTGACCCAATATGAAGTATACTATAGTTATATATCTCTATATATTAATATTAAATTATACATGATTTAATAATGATTAATATGATTATTAAAATACATATTTAAAATAACTTCACTAAATGAATCAACCTTCTATTATCAAGAGGATGGACTTGAATCTTTCTTACTAAACATCTAAAATAAGTAATAGAATTATTAATGGAATAATGACATTTTTATCTTGATACAGAAGCATATAAACTGGAATTTACACATCCCTATAACACTTATATACATTCCAGTTGAAGGATAATTAGTGACTCTAACTATGTGTCCAGCTTTCAGTTCTCAGTTTGTGCCCATATCATCACCTACATTCAAGTTGCACTCCTGACACAGAGCAGTGAAATTTTACAAAATTCAATCTGTGTAGTTTGAAATACTTAAAAAGCAAACATAAAATGAAGTTACTTTATTTTACCTAGAAGGCCCTCACTTTGTGAAATAATTTAAAATAGTATTGTTCTAAATAGCAACCTTCTTCATCTCTTTACATCATTCACACATTTAAAAAAATTATATTTAAACTGGAGTAGACTATTGTTTCCATTCTTCAGAAATGTGGTGGAATGTTTACATGTGTGTAAGAGTAAAACAAAGCAGAAGGGAATAAACAAAGTTTATAATTTGGAGTCAATGAGTTTTCAGGCAAGAAAACTGAAAATCATATGTATAGTTATAATCTTTTCTCAATCCTAAAATACCATTAATTGCAAGATGATTTAGTTTCCAGTGTGATAGCCTTTTGAAAAACATGGTGTAGTACTGCATTAAATGTGCGTTGATTGCTTGACCTATCAGAAATATTAAAATATGAAAAATTGAGTTGAGGAAATTTCATTTAGGCATACCTAGGAACATTTTCCATATATAATATGCATATTTGTACACACACGTGTGTGTGTGTGTGTGTGTGTGTGTGTGTGTGCGCGCTTATAAACACACAAAGGGGATGGCAGGAGACAGAAAGACTGATGGTTGGCTGGCATGGGTGCATTCAGAGGGGCCTGCTTCTTGAAGTATTCCACTGTTCAATGGCAAATGCCTCAGGCATTCAGCTGCAGAGTGCAAAAGGGGACAAATACCCTCCTACACATCAATAGTCTTTTTAGTAGCTTAAATACCTACCAACTAAAACATAGTTCTTTGTCTTAAAAACCTCTAAATACAACTGAAAATCATTTGCATAATGACAAAAAAGAATAAAGAGGTAGCAACTGTAGCACTTTTTAATGAGAATAGATATGTGCTCAGAGCAAGATCTGTTGGTGAGGGGAGGGATCAAACTTTCAAGGTTTGATTCCCTCCCCATGTACTTTTTAATTTTTCATGGTAGTTACTAACTTCATATCTGATTTGTGTTTTCGATGCTTTAACATCCTTTTAAAATATTTAATTGCCTAGTACCAAGAGAAGGAAAAAAGATGGTAAGACTTAAAAAAGAAAATCATATAAACTACAATTAAGTTTTACTTGACAGCTCTCAGTTACTAATTAGCTAAGAGAATTGTTTAGAGTTCCCTCCCAAAATAACACTGCTGGTACTTACAAAGCTTAGGATAGGGGTGTTTGTAATACAATGGGAAGATTGTCCATTTACTCAATGTGCTTCACAGAGTCTAATGAACATATTACCCAGTAAATCCAAAGCAGCAATAATTTTTATAATTTATCCTGATACACTCTCTAGGCCTGCATATGGTTTTGGTTACATATGTACACCACTACCTTATTTTTGAGGAGAAAAATATGTCAACAGAGAGGTGTAGTATCCAGAGAGAAGGTTCATGCTGTTTTATGAAAATGTGAAGCCCATTGGTTTTGATAAAGTCTTTTGAATATGGTCTATGCCAGATTACAAAAATAAAACTATTTTCATAAAGAGTATTTTAAAAATTGTACTACAACAAGGGAAGTTTATAAAAAATAAATTTTCAAATGTAAAGATGAGTACAAGTATTGGAAATTTTGAACTCATGAATATCTCTTGTTACATTTTTAAGTACATGAATATTACCCCTAAATCCCATAAGCTTCTCTGTAATAAGTGCTCTTCTGTTTCAATGTATACTCAAAGTCTAACTTACCTCTGTACACAAAGTAGGCACTTAATAAATTGTTGATGCTTTATTTATCCATTCAATTTATTGAGTTGCTAGTATGTGCCGTGAATTGCAACTAGGGTACTAAGATGGAATAAAGGTAGATTTCATTTTCAAGGAGTTATCAGTATAGAAGAATAAATATGATACGTAAAGTATATGTGAATATAAGTTATACAGATATATAAAATTATAATACAAACTAAAAAGAAGAAAGGGTTAGTCAAAGTAAAGACAAAATTCAATTGAAAGTTCAAAGGAAGGAATTTTGTGAATATAGTAGACCTTATAAGAAGGAAGAATCTAATAGCAACAGTAGAAAAAATTGAGTCAATAATATAGCATTATTTGGGAAACAAATATGATAACAAAAGGAATTTGACATGAAAGGACTTAGGTTCTCTGGAATATAGAATTGTTTAAAATTGTTTTCAGAAGGTGTTTTTTGTGGGTTCATTCTACAATATTGTCTATCTAATAAATCTATGCTTTCCTAGCAGAACTAGACACATGTAAAGTATAAATTCTTAGTTGTCTGTCTATTCATTTAATAAACATTTGTCTAGTGATAACTGCTTTATCATAGTGAACTAAAAGCACAATAAAATATTAAAAATAAATGAGACACAATTCATGTTCTCAAGGAGCTTACTGTTTATTGTGTGTTTATATATATGCAGCCATTATTAGGTTAGATTTTGATAATTATAAATATCCACAGTAGCCATGTTTGGCTCATCTAATACAACTTAAAAAAAAAACAACCTTATGCATAGCTTACCAATTTTATCAAGTTAAAATACAGATGATTCCTGTCTTAACAAAATCAAAACCTTGTAAGTCAAACACTTGAAGTAATCAAGTTAGGGTTTCATTCCTGAAAAAACATTTAATGTCATAATATACTAAAGTTATTCTTGAAAGTAAATTAAAATAAAATACAAATACATTGATATACACATGTTAAAAAATGTAGGGAAAGCTGCATAATATAAAAGTCACATTGTAAATATCCCTTTGGAGATAAATTTCTGTAATTGTTATTATGGCTATTTTAATTACAATAAGAAAAGTAAAAACAGAATAGTATATTTTAAGATATTAAGTCTGGGCCTTACCATGGAATAAAACAAAATTTTATGGATTTTTATTTTTATTATGTTTTTATAAAATGCTACAATTTTTTACATTGCCTCGTTTTATCATTTATATGACCTCTTTGGTAAAATTTTTATATCTAGTTTTTATATTTGAGCTGTTTCTTTAAATTCTAGATAATTAGCCAACTGAACATCTTTTGATAACAGTAGAGTAACATACAGGATTGACTAGAATAAACCATAAAATTGGAGATAATTTCAGCTGAAATATATAAATTTGGTGGTTAGAGAAAAATAAACTAGTGAAAAGAGAAGAACAAGTGTGCATAATCAGAGACATCGTTATTGACAATAAGTTGGATATTACATTATGCCTGAACAAAGATAATTATAGTCTGTGTGTTTCCAAATTTTTCCACTTTCCATATCCCTATTTAATACTTGAAACTTACTAAGACTTATTAATGTTATTTTTCCTCTGCATTTATACAGCAAATGACATTGTCCCCTTGTTATCACAAGTGTATGACTATATGTTGCAGGAATTTTTTTTCTACACTCAGTTACAACCATAATTTATTCATCTCAAGGTGTACCCCGGCCAACACTGAACAAGGTTATTCTCTTTATAAAAGAAATAATTCCTGAAATGCTCTTTTCCTCTTGATGCTATTATAGTGCTGGCTTGGTTATTAATCTACTAAGATGATCATGTCCTACTTCAAATATCTTCTTATACACATGCAAATGAGTCACATAAGGAACAACATTTGTGTATTTAATTATTGGATTTACTTCACTGTTAGTTTTAAAAGAATATGGGCATCTGAATATGTAAATTGAGGTTATAAATGAAAGTCTGTCATTGCCATCTTCATTCTCCTACATTCTCTGTGTCTCTCCTGAGCCACACTGCACCTTACTAGTTGCATGGTTTTAGCCCCATTAAAATAGGCCTGGCACTTCAACAAAAATAAATTGTTCCTGAAATTGGGAGTATTAAAATTCTACAGTGTGGTCTAGAGGCCATCAGATGCACTGCAGAGGGACTATAAAAAAGCAAAAACAAAAATATATGAAATGTGATGTTCTATTCATTGTGGCACATCTAATATTTTTAAGCTCCAGAAGTCAGCTTCATATAGTTTTATCAGGTTATAACCTATAAAATCAAGGTTTGTGCAAACTAGCTTCATGTCACTTAGAAAGACTTCCTTGGGAACTGAAATTTCTCAATGGCAAATATAGTCATCTTTGTTACATTCAGCATTCTTTTCTGATGTAGGTATTTACAAGGCAATTTAGCAAGTCAAGAAAATGAAAACATTTTTTCATGGTCTAGAAGTTATTGGTTGTAAAAAACAATTTGTAACACATGCATTACATATTGATAGAAGAATAGTGGTTTTTGCATCTAAGGAAAAAAAGGCAAAATTAATGCAAAAATTCAAAGGAGAGGGAAAGAAGTTCAGCATCCTTGAAAACTAACTGCTGCCATCAGTAAAATCACTACTCAGATCTTTAACTGTCTCCCTATATCCCACAATCCACAATTAGGTCACTACTGCACATGAGCATTTCTATATGAGTGTACACACATTGCATTACAATCTCCCCTCCTTCTCACATACAAATAACACTGGGGAACCAATTTTTGTTGAGTTAGATCTGACACTTGTTTTTGACTAACTTTTGGCATCTGAATCCAAAAATGACCCCGGTTTTTCTCTATCATGTCAACTTTTTAAGGTACAGGATAACATCTCCTTGTCCCAAAAATCATACAAAATGTACATACAAAGGAAAATAAAGAAAAAATTACTTGAATATACTGTTTATTTAGAGTTATTTTATTCATATAAAGGCTAGATATTGTTACTCTAAGTCAAATTGTGTACAAGTAGTAAAGGTCTGCAACCAAACATACACATTAAGGTATTTTATCTTTTCAAATGACAGGCTAGGAAATACCAAAATGAGATACTTGAAACAGTCTCCTTCAGGTGGCAAAGCTTTAACACATTACTTCATGAGACCCAGTTTTATGTGCAGAGGTGGGAATAGAATGTTCTTTCTGTCAAGAAGTGGCTCATGTAGAATGTTTGGATCACCAGGTTTGAGGTCAGATCTTGGAGGCCAATTCAACTCCATCCAATGCTTCTCACAAGCTCTGGTGTCCCACATACACAGAAAACAGGGAAACTTGGTGTATCCATGTTGCTGACCAAGAAGGAAGCAGATCATTTTAAGGTCGACACAGATGATCCAATTGTGCTTGTGATATTGCAACAGATCAATGACTCTCTTTATGTCTTCATATTCTTCATGAAAACAAACTGAATGGCCAATTGGGGCTGCACCAAATAAATTGCCATTGTGGAGGAGGACACACTTCAAGCTCCGCTTTGTGCTATCGATGAACAGTAGCCATTCAGTTGCATTCTAGATTGAAATTCCCAATTCCTCCATTAAACCATATATGTTATGGCAATACACAAAGACACTGTCAATTTGCAAGTACTGCAGAAAAGCACTTTCTCTTGGGTGAAAGTGGGATGCCTTTGCTCCTTTTTCAAGCAAATTTTTCTCATGCAGTCTTGATGCTAGGAGTTCTGAAGCGTTTTGGATAGTCCTAAATCTTGTGTCAAATCATTCAACTCATGCTGATCAAATCCATTACAAACTGAGTCATCTTCAATTTCAAAATCTTCATCGTTGCTGTCACTTAGTTCTTCACCATACTCCTGTTTTTTGAAAGAGGGTAGATCAATGAAAACTGGCACTGGGATTTCAGCTGAATGAGGCACAGGGCATATAGCTGATGGTAGACTAAGGTACTTTATTTTACATTTATTTTCCTTCTTATATCCTGACGTTTTCACTAAACAAAAGTAACAGTCACTTGAATGATCTCTGGGCTCTTGCCAAACCATAGTTATACCAAATGGCAATTTATCACGTGTTCCTTTTGTCCACATCTGTAAACTCTCGACACACTGCTTGCACACCCTGTGAGGGGCCCAAGACTAATCTTGATCACCAAGTTTTCCTTTAAAATATGCAAAATAGGCTTGCCTGACAAATGAGCTGATGTTTGTCCTTTGACTGGGAATGATGAAACTGCCACAGATAGAACAAAATGAATCAGGGTTGTTTAGGCACTTATGATGAGAAATAGCAGAGACATGATCTGAAGGAAAGGAAATAAGTATGTATGTAAATTTTTTAAAAAGTTCTGCTAACTCCTTGTATGCTGACAAGAACTCAGACTACACTTCAGAATATGATTCACTATATAGAGCGGCACACAACCTCTCACCACACTGTCTCATGTGTAACTGAATAGCCTAGACAAGTATGAACCTGTCGCTGGTCTCCAGGTGGTCCCCCACCCCTCCCCACTCGAGGGAAGTTTGCTCTCAGCCAATAGGAGAGCACTAGTGCTTCCCTCGATCCAGGCTTGATCCAGCCTAGAGTGGTCACATTAAGCAAAGCTGTACAGAAAAAACGACATGATAGAAAAAAAGTAACTGCAGTTTTGAAATCAGCATGCCTATTTAAGTCTAAAATAGCTGAAAAAATCCAACTCAACAGGAATTATGTTAAAAATTGTTACCCTGTGTAATATTTGAGCTCTTAGTTCTCAACTCTAACTTGAATTTTGACACAGATAAAACATATAACTTTGTTAAGGTTTCAAACCTGAGGTATGTGGGTAAGGAAATTGAGCTTTTTAGCCAAACAAACCAATTTCTCCGGAGCAGCAAGTCTAGATTCCAAAATGACTTACTGCGTTGACTCAGAGATAAGACACAGCAGGCAGTAATAGGTGACTAGCCTGTGACCATCTGGTCTATTCTTTCCAACAGGAAAAGTGGGTGGGTGGTTGATAAGATATGAAAACTGGACATACTGCACATTTGTAAAGCATCCCTTCTGTATTATTCTGGTTAGTGTTCCATGTGGAATGGGTAAGCAAAAGTGAGAGGGCATGGAAACAGTGCCTGAATGTAAATAACTTGAAAATTTGCTTGCAAAAAGGAATCTGGAGCTGTAGCTCAAAGTCATATTATACCTACCTGCGTTTTGCAAGTCTATTAGGTTCTGAATAATTCTCATACCGTTAATTATCTTCTATACCTAACATACTACTAAAAACTTATATACAGTTTTGTAGACATTTCAGTAAAGTAACTGTTCATCCTCAACAGGCTAGTCTTGCAATACATTTCTGAATAAATATATATTGTAAAATGTCTATTCTCATATCCCACAGCTCATCATTGTCATGTCAGTCTTCTCTCTACTAAGTCTTCACTATAGAAACACAATACCAATTAATTGATTATTGTTGTCCATACCGTTGAAAAATGAACTTATTTTAAATTGCAAACAGTCTGATTAAAAGGATATACAAATACAAACAGACATAAATCTTCTTTGAATTGTAATCAACCAGTTTTTCTAAACTACATAATCAAAAGGAATTAATACTTAATCCTCATGCCTTACCACACATTATTTTCAGTGTGGGTATAGAGCAGGCACATTATGTTGGGTCTAACAGATGTGACGATCCATAATACCATCATCTAAAAATAGACTATGGCTTAGCTTCAAAGTGCATACTCAAAAATACACTGGCATTTTCAGTAATATTATAATATTAGCCCATACAGTTAACTCAAGGCAAAAGGTATTCCAGTGTAATTACAATTTTTAAAGTTTATATGCCAATGTGTTTTTGAATGCTGATATCAATGTGAAGTTTTCTGATATTCCAAAAGACCTTTTCTTGGGGAAATATAATCTTAGGAATACAACATGACATATTTGAAACTTTCAGTTTAATTGTGTTTCAAAAGCTCAGCTTCCATGCTTGTGTATTTTAAGTTAAGTCCACCTCTAAGACATTCATTCTTATGTTGATCTATTTCTTGTCTTTTTGTTTCCTAGAGCTAATAAAACTTAAATTTTGCCCAATGAAGCAAACACTGTGTTTAATAAACTAGTTATCATATCTGTAATTAATAACTTTTAAGTGAAGAAATAACACATTATTTTGTACTTATGCATTGTATATACCAGTTGATGTGTGTGTTTCTGCTTTTGAAGTGGAATGCATAAATGAAAGAGTCCTTCCTCTCTTCTCTGTCTCTTGCTCTGTCTTTCTCTCTGTCTCTCTTGGTGATATTTGGATATTTAAAATTTTGACTCAGGGATAAGATGCAGCTGGCAGTAATAGGTGATGCCACCCTCCCTGACATTTTACAGAAAACTATCATCTTCTGGTTAATTGTATACATTCATAGTAAGTAAAGAAGAGGGAGAGCTGAGAAAAAAAGGCGTTCATTTCAAAATGTGAAGCAACAGATTAATTGGGTTGGGTCCGAAGAGAATAAAATCATTGTAGTTCTTTGAAAGCATCTAAAGCTATTTTAATGAGTTAATAGGATGAAAACATTTATATTCAAGAAGTTCCTCACAGACAGCAGTGTTGTAATGGCCAAGGGAAGAGGAGGTTGAGGGGTATAAAGGATGGGGACAGCAGTAATAGTGTCAACAATAAAATTAAAGAAAAAAGAAGTTCCTGTGGAGGCTCAGGCACTATGAATGGTCTAAGATTTTGAGAGGATTGTGGATTCTGATACTGATTCAGATCATTCTGATCCTCAGCAAGTAGTTTGGCCTTAATGGGCTTCACTTTCCTCATAAAGTTAATCTAGAAAACATTTTTATTTATGAGAATTAAAAATATATAATATCAAGAATGTTACAAATACAAAATAAAAACCATTATCTAAAAACCAGGGCAGGAATTACTATCCTAAATATGTTAAATATTAATCTCAAGTATAAATATTTTATATATATTTCCAAGAATAGCAATATTATAGATAATCCATTTACTGCAGCTAGCAAGCCCTTGTATGTGAATGTACACATATTCAGTAGAATTCTTTTAATCTTTGATCACTTAGTAAGAAATTTAATGAACTTTAAATTACATCAAGTTGAATGTTTTAAATAACAATGTTTGCAATACAAACAAAACACTCTCCTCTTTAGTAACCAGCTTGAGTTTAAATACAATTAAATAGAAAATAATATAATAAATTTATCTCCTGAATAAATTAGTGTTTTCAAGAGTGGCTACAAATATAAATTAGAACTCGCTTTCTTAAAATTCAGTACTAGGCTACTTATATTTTTATGTATGTCTTTAAGTTTTATTCATTTGAAATTCTGGTGTCAGAATTTCTCCATATTTTTTTTACCCTGAAGAGTATTCTAGAAGATGAAAAAAAGTAAAGTCCTAAAATCCTTCAATTCCATTGATTTCACCTTGAAGTTACATGAAATGGCATAAACTGAATAATTATAGGAACTAAATTCATTTAAATGGATCAAAATAGATACATAAAATTTAGAGTCAAAATAATGATATAAAATATAAAATATAATAAAACAAAACAATACAATATTGCAATTTTTAAAAAGCAAGAAAATAAGATGCAAACTGCTCAACTTGTACTTTTTTTATACTTCAATGTTTATTTTAATGCACTTTTAATTGTATGAGAGTATGCAGGCAAAGATTAAAAAACTTTTTTTTAAATGTAGCATATTAGTGAGATCTAAAATGCTTAGCCATGTTAAGAAGGGGCCTAAAGAAAAAAACTTTCATTCTTCTTAGAGCTCACCACTTATGTCTTAATAGAAGTTATTTCAGATAGAATTATGGCCCAGTGGTAGAGACAGAGTGGTGAAATGAGTCCTTTCCAATATTCTGAATTTGACTTCTTAAATTATATTTTTCTTTCTCACTTTCCAAGTTAACTGACTTTTCCCTTATACACCATCTTAAAAGCTCACTTAATGCTTCTTAATATCACTCTAGAAATGTGTAATTTATTTAAGTTGACTAAAGGAATATCAAAGCACCTCAGAGTTAATATAAATAAAAATGACTACAAGTTTTTAAATTAGTGTATATCAAATTATCTTTGTATTATCAACCAATACAATATTAGTACTAAGTAAATATAAATAAAATGATGACTTTATTCTAGTTTTGTGAAATGCATTGTTGGAATCGCAATAGGAATTGCATTTGAATCTATAGATTGCTTTGGGTAGTATGGGCATTTTAATGGTGTTAATTCTTCCTATCCATGAACATGATATGTGCTTCCAGCAGTATCTTCTTCAAATTCTTTCTTCAGTGTCTTATAATTTTCTGAGTACAGATCTTTTATACTCTTCATTAGATTTATTCCTATTCTATTAAACTGTTTTCTTAATTTCCCTTTCTGTTAGTTCATTGTTGGCATATAGAAATGCAACTGATTTCTGGGTATTAATTTTATATCCTACTACTTTGCTGAATATATGTATCAGTTCTAGTAGTTTCTTGATGGAATCCTGGGGGTTCTCTATGTACAGTATCATAGGCAAATACAGTTTTACTTCTTCCTTTCCAATTTGGATGCTTTTTATTTTTTCTCCTTGTTTGATTACTGTGGCTAGGACTTCCAGTACTATGTTAATAAGAAAAGCAAAAGTCGACATCCCTGTCTTGTTCCTGATCTTAACAAATAATTCAAAAATTCATATGGGAACTCAAAAGGCCCTGCACAGCAACAGCAATCCTGAGAAAGAAGAAAAAATTTGGAGGAATCATACTACCTAACATCAAAACAGCGTGGTGCTGGCATAAAAACAGACACACAGAACAACAGAACAGAATAAAGAGTCCAGAAATAAATGCACACTTCTATAATGAATTAATATTTGTCAGAGGATGCAAGTGCATACAATGGGCTAAAGATAGTTTATTTAATAAATAGTGTTAGTAAAATTGGACATATATGTGCAGAAAAATGAAACTAGACCACCTTCTTACACCACACACAAGAATAAATTTAAAATGTATTAAAGGCTTAAATATTAGACCCAAAACCTAAAAAATCCTGGAAGAAAAGATAGGTAGCAATATTTTATTGAATATACCTCCCCAGGCAAGGGAAACAAAAGAAAAAGTAAGTAAATGGGACTACATCAAACTAAAAAGTATTTGCACAGAAAAGGAAAACATCAACAAAATAAAATAGCAACCTACAGAATGGGAGAACATATTTGCTGATACATTTGATAAGGGGTTAATAACCAAAATTATAGAGAACTTATAAAACTCAAAACCAAAAAAACCCAAACAAACACACACACACAAAAAAAATTTTTTTTTAATGGGCAAAGGACCAGAATAGACCCTTCTCCAAAGAGGACAGAAGGACAGACAGATGACCAATGGACATATGAAAAGATGTTCAACATCACTCATCATCAGAGAAATGTGTATTAAAACCTTGATTAGATATCATTTCACATCTGACAGAATGCCTATCATCAATAACTCACCAAACAAGTGCTGGCAAGGATGTACAGAAAGAGGAACCCTTTTGCATTGTTGGTGGGAATGTAGATTGGTGCAGCCACTATGAAAAGCAGTATGGAGATACATCAAAATATTAAAAATGAATCTGCCTTTTGATCTAGCAATCCCACTTCTGGGAATATATTTGAAGAAATCCAAAACACTAATTCAAAAGAATATATGCACCTCTATGTTTGTTGCAGCAATATCTACAACTGCCAAGATATGGGAGCAGCCCAAGTGTCCATCAGATGTGTGGATGAAACAGCTATGGGACATTTCCACAATGAGATACTACTCAGCATTAAAAAGGAAAAAATGTTACACTTTGGCAACAGCATGAATGGACCTGGAGAACATTATGCTAACTAAAATAAGCCAGCCAGAGAAAGACAAATACCACATATTTCACTCATGTGTGGAATCTAATGAACAAACTGAACTAACAGGCAAAATAGAGACAGACTCATAGATGGAGAGCAGAATGACATCTAAAGGGGAGGTGTGGGAAGGTTAGAGGGTAGAAAGATTAAGCAAAAAAGGAAAAAGAGCTCACGGACAACAGTGTGGTTATTGTGTGTGGCGGGGGTGGTATAAGGGGACTAAATGGTATAGGAAAGAATGCTATAAAATATTTTTTAAATGACTTTAACTGTGAATAAGTATCTCTACTAAAATTATTTACATTTTCATAATTTAAATGACCTGTAAAAGAAACTTTAGAATTACAAAACACAGTCTATGACAGCTTGGATCTAGAGAGTTCTTGGGTAAGGAGTTACCAAAATGAGAACACCAGATTATGTAACCTCAGAAAGCCTATCAAAAGCACATATATTAAACAGTCAAATTAACAATTCTAGTGTTCCTCACTTCCCTTACTGGCCCATAATAATGGAACTTCATGCTTTGTGAGAACACTCACTGTTTCCATAATGTTCCCTAAATGCAGCACTATATCCATCTCACAAAATGTTCCCCAGCTATGACTCTGAATCCATTGTGCTCAGAGGAGTCTGTCTCTTACCCAGCCCTGCCTCCTCAGAGTTCATAGTACACAGTGTATGCAGTGGAGACCACCATATACCACTTTTTAAAGACACACATGTCCATGCATCCTCTGCAAAGCTATTCCCTAAACAACCTCAACAGGAAAAGGGCACTCCAGCCTGTCCAGGCAGAGCACTGATGGGGCAAATTCTATCTACAGGTCTATATATAAAACCAATTATAAACTTACTGGTGGTACAGTGTTGATTTGTTTCTGGGAAATAGTAAAACAATCTTTAATGTTTATATCACCTTCAATCTATTATCATGTTAGGCAGCTTAATATTCATATCCTTTTTAGATTAAGAATATATATTTTTGGAATTTTAAAAATACTATATCTGGAAGGAACAGAATAATTTTTTGTTTTAAAAAATCATGCAATTAAGTGTTAACCAATAATACCCACTACTTTAAAAGACATCCTCTGGAACAAAGTTAGCTCTAAAGAATTGAAATATTTACTGGATTTATAACTAATGAGTTTTACTAAATGTATGTGCCTGCATACTTTTGTAAAGGAGGGAGCATAGATAATCTTTGATAGGGCCACTGTTCTCATAATGAATGACAAAATGATACAGCAGGTTTATTGAGCTTCAAAGGCAGAGAACCTGGCCTCTTCTCAAGAGAGTAATACTTCTCAGGACTCCAGAGACTAGGTTGCTATCTGGAAATCAACAGGCACAACCTGAATTGACAGTGGCCTCTTCGTGTTTTACCTTTTAATGTGAACTAATGCTTTCTCCAATTTCTCATATTTTCCTACCTACAAATAAGCCAATATAAAGAGTGAGCTATAATATCATCCCACTCCTCTATTTGATGTCCCAGGTCCCTAGACTAATGCTTTTGTGGAAATAGAGCTTTTTTTCCCCAGAATAAATAAAAACAGAAATTTCATCTTAATAAGGAAAGTGTAGCACTCTGCTGCAATTTCAGCTAGTGGCAGACAATCATTCTGTGTATTAATTTAGTTTTCTTGGAAAGGAAAATAATGCATGGCTTCTTTCTCGTAATATGGAGTGGAGATCACTAGTACACCACTTTTAAGGAAACAGATCTATAAAAGAATGAACAAAGGTAGGTAATATAATACTCTGTAGAAATATTTAGAAATGGAAAACAAAAACATTCAAGAAAACTTTAAATCTAGGAAGTCAATAATCTAATAGATTTGTGAAATAATGTTTAAACAATACAACTAATATTTCTTCTCAGGCAGTCATATGTCTCGACAGCTCAAAAGCAGCAATTTTAAGAGAAAAATGTAGATTTGGAGAAACTCAGTTACTACCATGGCACATAGCTGAGGCTGAATAAATGTAAAAGAATTTTGATGATTTTCTCCCTAAGAAATAATGTTGCCTACTCCTTTATAACTAAATATTATCTATTCACACTGTAGTTTCATTTTTTCAAAGTTGCTAAAGTAGAAAATGGTGATAAATTTCAGGGGGGGGGTATGTTTTGCCCACATTAGGAAATAATGAAAACAGTATTTTCTTAACAGTTAATGCTGAACTTCCTGTGAATAAGTCAATGAAGTTCATAAAGCATAGTTTCTAATGACGAGACCAAGACCACATAAGTCAGAATCACCTGGAGTGACTGTTAATAATTCAGATTTCTAGACTCTATCCCAGATACAATCATCTGAATTTCAGGGAATCTGCCATTTGATACCGTTCCTGGATAGTCTCTATAGATTTAGAATCATTTATACAATATTATTAGTACTTCCACACTTAAATATCAACATTATAAGCCTATATAAGAGCAGTAAATTAGCACAAGTATTTAGTATCACAAAACTATATAATAGTAATGGGAGTGTAGGGGAGAGGAATTTAACCACAAAGATTTCTTACAGAAGAATAATAATAATGAGTAAAAGTATGTCTGTTATGCTTTCTGAGTGTCAGAAACTAAGATTGGAACTTCAGATGCAATGATTAATAGTGCCTGGTTCTTATCTTTTGATGAGATATTGACTCATGGCCTGGGACAATAAATATTGATTGTATTTTCTGTATTTTGCATATCATCAAATTTTTTCAAACTCTCAACAATAATTATAAAATAGGACCCCCAGAAAGAATGGAATTACCTTCTGGAGGGCAGGCCCCTTGTAGTACAGGCTTCCCCACTAACTGAGGGTTCTAGGCACCCATCTGTATCAGTGTACCAGCTGTTATTGTTGTGAGAGGCTTTGTTCAGCTTCAGTTAATTTTTTTTGGAAGACTCTTAACGCGTTTGCCCATTTCATGATGGGTGATTTCCAAGCACACTTGCCCACATAACATGAATGTTCAGCAATTTCTGACCAAAAACAGCATGACCCCCATGTCCCACCCTCCCTATTCACCTGATCTCACCCAGAGCAACTTTTTGTTTGTTTGTTTCCCCAAATGAAAAAATGTTCTGCCGATGTGGAAGAGGTGGAAAAAACAAAAACAAAAACGGTAGAAACACTAAAAGGCATCCAAATCAATGAGTTCAAAACTGTTTTGATCAGTGGAAATAATGTCTCAATAGGTGTATTGTATCAAATGAAAAGCACTCTGGAGGTGACTGAAGTTTAAACATCTAAGAATAAGTACATAAATTTTTATAAATAAATTTTAGTTTAGGGGGGCTCCCCCCTTGCATGATTATATTGATTATATAGCATCCTTTTTAATTCTGAGACCTTTCTCTGAGAAGAGATGAGACTTGAATCATTCTGCTCCAGACTTGATTTGTTGTCATCTGGATCCCCCAATAGCTGTGTCCTTCCCTCCTGTTTTAAGTAGGAATTGCTGTTTTCTGCAGCCCATGATGCCCTTTTCTGCCTTATGCCCTGTTTTCCTGGTGTAAATTCTCAAATAACTTACCAATAAATTGTACACAGAAAATAAATTTTATGAGGCCTTGCAAGTCTGAGATTACCTTATTCTGACTCCATTTTTAATTGGTAGTATGATTGAGATACAATCTTAGGTTGAAATTACATTTTCTTTGGATTTTGAAAATTAATTGTTGTAGTGTTCAATATTACTGATGAAATATAGAATGTGAGTTGGATTAATTTTTCTTTATAGCTGATTCTGTTCTACTATAGAACCAGAGCAGTGCATGATGAGAAACCTCTTGGAAAAGCTGACTTGTTTTCCATGAAGTTCAGTTAAAGAAATCTGGTGACTTAATCTGAACTAGAAAACAGCTGAGCAAAGACAGACCTCCAGTAGCTGTAACTTCATCACTCAGATTTTGGTGGGGCCAAAACAATGCTCTTGTTGTTGATGTTATTGTCCTGGTTTCTTCCCCATGAACTAAGTAAATACCACAGAGAGCAACTTGGCCAGAGATGACTTGAGCTGTCACTGCTTAAAGGGATTATGTTTGGTGCAAGGTCACAACATTAGAAAGGAAATGCTATAACAGGTCAGCCACAGCGTAAATACTTTACGTCAGGGAATTGTAAGGGGAAGAACTCCCAGCTCCAGTGGAGAGGAGGTGGGAAATGGGTATATTTAAAGACATTTAAGCACCTCATAAAAGAGAGACAACATTTAAACAGATGCCAGAAAGTAAGCCTTGTCACCAAGAAAGGGTTATAAACAGCATAGCTCAATAAACAAACATTATATTTGCTTTTATTACTCATCACTCTTTCCCACTTTAATCCTAGAACAGCGAAAGGCAAAATAGTGAATGGAGAGAGAAAAATGAAAGAACTGAGAGAAATCAGTAAAATGCCCTGAGGTAACTCCTCCAGCCTGGGTCATGCCCCAGCTAGGGTTTGGGGTGAGGAAATGAGTGGGAATGCAATCTTTGAAATGAATATGAAATAGAAATTTGGATTGGGGTAGACTAATGAGACTAGTATATTATCTGAAAATAACAACAACAACAAATCCATCAAATATACTTAGGAAATCTCCAGGATAGAGAAGGGAGATTTAACATTGTATGTATACTTGAAATCAGGGGTTAAAAAGATATTAGAGCTCTACTTTTTCCCATGTATCTCCACCAACTTCAGCCATTCAATTATCTAGTTATAATATCATTTTTATTCCTTTACTATTATTTTAATGAAGTTCTGGTAGAAAAAGTCAATAAACATGAGTTTAGTCCAATGTTTTTATTATAGATTCTAGAAATTATTCTTTAAAAAAATTTTTTTTTCATGTGATTCTGTTTTCTTTTGTACTAATTCATTACTATTCCTCCTGCTTTAATATATTTTGTAAATCCGGGAAACTTGAAACTAACAAGCTTTGAATTTATGGCAGAGCACATGATACCCAATACCTAGTTTGGCTGCTTTTTTCCACAGATACATTTTAAATTAAAACTAACACATTGTTTTGGCTTCAGGAAGATATAATTTATATAAATGTGTAATAAATGTCATAAGTGGCTAAGTAATAGAAGTCCAGACAAACCAGTGAATAGTATGAACACGACAGCAAGGTATATAAAAAGATGATTAAGGCTGATTTACAATAAAATGAGATGGAGCTGAGGTTGGAAAAGAGAGTCCTTATCAAATATCACAGGTCAAGAAGAAAAGCCTCCATATTTTGCCTGCCACATGTCTACATACAACTTCTATCTTTGCCACCATAATGCCAGCTGTGCTGACAGAGA
Source organism: Furipterus horrens (assembly GCF_987537825.1). NCBI lineage: Eukaryota > Metazoa > Chordata > Mammalia > Chiroptera > Furipteridae > Furipterus > Furipterus horrens. Next base: position 56,607,467 of record NW_028327175.1, on the reverse strand, counting down.
TACTTTTTCTGTGACTGGCAAAAGGAAAGGAAGAAAAGGAGCAGTTGAGGAATGAAAAGATGAAAAAGAGAAAGAAGCAAAAGAGACTAGAAGAAAGACAGGGAATAAGGAAAGATTAAGTAAAGGATTAAATAAAGGAAGGTCAAGAACTGGTTATTTATGAAGAAAATTAACTCCATTGAGGGCATATTTTAAATCTAAATATCAGGCCAGAGAAAGCTTCAAAGGAGAGTTTCTTGAGGAAGAAGAGTCATATTTTTAGGTGTGTGGCAAACACAATAGCCACACATTATACATGCTATTTAAATTTAAGGTTAAAGTAAAGTAAAATGAAATTTAAAATTCTGTTCCCCAGTCACAGTAGCCAAATTTCCAGTACTCAGAAGTCATATGTGCCTTGAGGCCATTATATTGGACAGTACAGAACCATCTCCATTATTACAGACATCGTATTGCACTGTGTTATTACAGAGTTTGGCATTAACTGAGCTAGTCTGGAAATAGTAGGTCAGAAATAGTTCTTGAGAAAGGGAGGAATTAAGCTTGGAGAGCAGCAATGATTGTAGTAGTAGGCAATCTCAGTTTATTAAGTAGGGTGTGGAGAAACAATTAGTAGCCAAGGTTGTATGTAAGAGGGAGTAAGAAGGAGCAGTTGTGTAAAATAAGGACATGTGAAGTGCGCAATGGCAGATTTTTAGTGCTTCAACGTCTCTTTCAGTTGGTCACTAAAAAAAACTGGATCTCATTTTTTTGACCATGTGTTGGCTTCTCCAATTTACTCCAATCGTGTCAATTGTAGTTTCAGACTTGTTAATGATGACTGTAGCCAGGGCTTCTCATGAATTTTCTCTGTGCAGTTAAACTTCAATCATTTGTTGAGTGAATGCTTGTATTGATGAGAACACAGAAAACACCTTGAGGACAAGTAACATGATACTAGATGACCTTGGATGATGTCACTTAGACATGATCCTGCCTCACTTGGCATCATCCAGAAGAACAAATCTTATCTCCATCCTGAGTCAGTACACAAAGAAGATTAGATTATCCATTGGGTCACTTAACACTTTGTCCTGGTGTAGCCAGAGTAACGAGATTAGGGAAACAATTTTAAGAATCTCATTTCAACAATCAAAAATGTTAAATCAATAGAGATATAAACACAAAAAAACATAGCCACAGAAGGAGAATAAAGAGGCAAAAAGAATGTGGTGGTCAACATTCAGGGCTTTTGAACCCATGATCTTAGAATTCATGTCTAGCCATCTGCTCTTGATCTGAGGTTCTTGGGAAAGCTGTTTCCTTTGAGATACTTTCTGCTACTGGAGAATCCTGAGAGATTCTCACTTTTCAGTTTCCTATTGGCATGAAGGTTTAGGAGGTTAGTACAAGATGCCTTTTTAACTGGGAGACATTAATTCAAGGGTCAATTCCCTTGAGTTTCATTTCAGTGTTTATAATTAAGAGTATCTGATAAGCTCCCTTCTAAAAAGGTGCAAAGACGGTGATTTACTGGTATTATTTCCAGTAAATCAGGTCTCTTGGCTGAAAGTCACAGGGATTCTCTAGCCTGTCTTTGAGAAAAACATCTTGGACTTCGCTTATACTACATCAAACCTCTGCAGTACTTGGCCGTATCAGCCTTAAAGGACAGAGGTGAAATCCCTAGTTGGGCAGTTCATGTGGATAGTCTGTGAGTTTCTGTTGAAGAAGACTTAATGGCCATAGGGGCTAAGAGCAAAATTCTTTGGCCACAGCAATAGAAGTTTGTTGGATATTTTGCAAGTTTCAGTTTTCATTCTGAATAATAGAGATGGTAGGAACGGTAGAACTTCAACATGACCAACAAAACCTTAAGAATTCCTTAATTACAATTCTAGTGAAATGGGTAGACACTAGCCAAATGTGTGAATATTACCTAAGTCTCTAGTTCCCTTACTACTATTCAAGCAGTTGTTTTGTAACAAAGAAAGGCTTGTAGCCAACAGACAATAGTAAGAAAATACTCATAGCTTCATTGGTGGGATAACTGAATACAATCTACTGTGCTATTGACAGAATCCTCAAAGTTCATGTGCAAATATAGTAAATCTTCATGGTGACTGGGAATTTTTTAAGTTACAGAAGATGAATTCTAGAGAGGTTGTTCAGGTCAAAGGCTCAGCCATGCCAGTTTACCATAGATTATATGTAGGGGCAACCGGTTCTAACAAGTTAAATATCCAGTATCTACTTTGTCCCTAGAGACAAAGAAATCCTCCAGATTGATAACTGACTAGGAAATGTCACAAATAGCCTTTAATCTTTCAGAGGAAAGAGACTTTCTGTTATGCATGATGCTATGGCCTAGATAATGTTCTTGAGAGTAACAAACTTGGTATCTGTCTTTAGAAACTTTATGTATCTTTTACATAACACTGTCAGCAAAGGGAGTGAATAAATTCTGCAAGACTTTCAATCTATCAGAACATAATAAAGACCATCCACATTTTGTATAAGTGTGTATATGTGTGAATTATATACTTTTAAGAGTATATAAGAGTCCTGAGGAAACTGGATGCTTCTAAACTGTCTCTGAAGTTAAGAATATGTAATTCTAAGAAGTATGATGGTACTTCTGTAAACCTTTGGACAATGTATGTATGTATGTATATTGTTGATTTTCCCAAGTGAATGCCAATAAATGCAGTTATTCTGAGGGCAAGGCCATTCTAAAGAATGCTGAACATAGATCTACTACTGTAAGGTGAGCTTCTCTTTCAGTAAATGAGGATGGAGTGGCATTAGAATTGAGGACTACAGGGAAGTGAGAAAACACAAGCTCTTTAAGAGTCCTTAAATCTTGTTGAAAGCTGTAGCCATGCTTGTTTTCGAGGGGTAATGCAGAGGTGTTACAAAGGCTGGTAAAGAAGATGAATTTTTTCTGTAGGTGTGCAGAAGCAGTGAAGTCCTTCAAAAACCTCTATTTAAAAGTTATTTTGGGTCATTTTCAATAAAGATATAAAGTGATTGATTGAGACCTTTAAAGATACATCCTCCTTTGTGTGTTCCATGAATGAACTATCTTTGGCTCAGAGGCAACTGGGAAAAGATTCAAGTTCTGAGATGTTGGTGGGGGAAACATCAGATAATAGGCAACCAATTTGTGCCATTGTCAAGGTATAGGCCAAGGCTGCTTCTCTTTTGGGGAGTTCCAGAAAGACTGTCAGGTCTACATATAATACTGGTGCAACATTTACAAACACAGCCCATTCTCAGCAGATTCACCAAAGAAAAATCACTCAGCAGCAAAACATATTTGCTAGTGAGCTGGCCCAGAGTCAGGAAGTAGCTAAGAGAAAAGCTGAGTCTGAGGGGTTTATGAGATAACTACCCTGGAAACATTAAAAACAAAAACAAAAATCCTCTGGCTTTATTGAGGTATAATTAATAAACAAACAAACAGAAAAGCTGTGAAACATTTTTGCTACTCATAGAAAGAAATGATAAAAAAATAAAAATTGAGAGTGGTTGCAACAAGAATTGGAACATTCTTGTTTTGCAACTGTTTGGAAATCTTTCTTCTTTGTTGAGGGCAACTGTTGGCAGACCAGAGCAGCTACTTACTCTGAAGGGTATTTAGTCTGTCAGACAGTTTGTCTTTTTTCTTTTTAGATACTATCTTTTGCTCCAAGACAGGGCAATTGTTCTTCCAATGTCCTTTGTCCTTATAATATCAGAAGGTGTCTTTATCTAAACTAGACATAAGGGTGTCCTTGTCCTTGGGTTTTTCTAATTGTTAAACCGGAGAGTTAAAGAGCTATTCATATGGTCTTTAAATATTCTTTTTTCTAAATCAAAATATAATCAAAGTACTTTATATACTCTTGTAATTCAGAAATAGTCTGCCATCCTATGTATTTTCTGATTAAATCTGTTACCTCAGATTTAGGCCATCAGAAAAGAAATTTAAAAAGGCAGTTCTGAGGTCTTATTTTATAAGCTTTTTTATATCAATCTGTAGTCATCTTTGACCCATATGTCTTATATCAGTCTGGTCATTATTCTTTTTTCCTTTTTCTAACCAAGTTTTAGTATTTTGAGGTCTCACAAGGAGCTGAACTAATTGATTAATATCAGAACTTACCACAGTCCAAAATTCTTCAGTGCACTTTTATCTTTCTTTAAGGGGGTTTATAAATCCTTAACAAGATTATGCAAGTCTTATTCTGACCAAGTGTTAAAGTTATAAAAGCAAAGAGAATCACTGGCTAAATGCTAGCAACTGACAAAATGACTTCCTCAGCTCTTCTGTCACTGAGATTCAAAGGAGGGAGAGGTCAGGGTTGTCCAGCTCTCTGTCCTCATGGAAATAACCCAGACTGAGCAGCTGTGGACCCTTGATCCAAATCAAATTCACAAGACCAAAGATTGTGGAGGAGAATTGACCAGCACTGCAGTTAACATAATCCAGTGGTTCTCAATTTAGTAGGGGAAGGGATCTAAGGGAGGGAGGAAAGGGTGGGAGCAAGGGCACAAAGGACACATGTCAATGTTTGAAGACATTTTTGGCTGTCACAACTAAAAAAGTGGGTGTGCTAGTAGTTCTAGTAGGTAGAAGCCAGGATGCTGCTGAATATCTTGTAATGTACAGGATAAACTTCCGCAAAAAGGAACTATCCAGCCCAAATATTAATAGAGCATAAATTGAGAAATCCTGGCAAGTTTTTGTCCTAAAAAATGCCAGACATCAGAAGGCTCTGAAGGAGAGGTTTGTTTCTGGGAAAGAGGGTAAAATTTTTAGATCTTTAACAGAAAGGGTTAAAGTTCTGTTAATTTGGAAACTCATTTGTCAAAGTAGTTTTCTGAATAGGGAAGGATTGTTCTTGCAGGTTAATAGATATTTGTTGGTAATTCATATTTATCAAGGTGGTGGGAAAGAGCTACAAGTTAAGGTCACAGGGGTCAAGGACAGGTGAGGACCAGAGTAAAAAGTTTTCTTATAAGAACAATATGAAACACATACAGGAGATTCATGGGAATGGAAACATGTTATCAAAATGCAGGATTCTGCCTAATGGAGGAATTTTTTCCTATTAGAATAAACAAGAATATGAAACATAGTAATTATTTAGTTTACTATTCAAAGAACTGTATAATAAGGGATACAACCTGTAGTACTACTCTGGTCAAAACAATAATATTTAGATATTAAACCTGTTCTGTTTCTGCTCTAGAGCTATATCAGAGATTTTTAATTGAGTAATTTTAACTTCAAATCTTCTTATCAGGCTGATCCTTATACAAACTAAAGTGGGCAGGATTCTTACCGATGATGGAATATCTCCTAAAACAAACATATGCTTAAAAGTAGTCAAGGGAAAATGATGTGGAATAAAGACAGTCTGGATTGTTTGAACTGGCTGAATGAAATCTGTAAAGATTGCAGGCTTTTATTCAGTAGTACAGAAGCCCAGTTTCTTTGAGAAATGTTTTTAAGTACAAACATCAATTCCTCATTAAATCTACATGTTTTTAAATGGTTCTCCACCAACTTTTTCTAAGAGTTAAACAAAAATATTTGAAGGAAATTTAACAGGTTTCAATAGGTGAAAAAAGACTTCCTATCACAACCAGGCAGAGAAAATGACATTTCGTGAGTGGAGGCCTGCCAAGAAAATAGGTACAACAAAGGCCCTTCCACAAAGCAACCTGGTCAAAGACTGAGGAGCAGAGATATGCATATGAGAAAGCACAATGCCTGGTAATAAACAGCCCTGTTTCTTTTTAATGTGTAATCTTTTAGCTTTCTGCCTGGATGATGTTATATAAGGCCATCATAATCAACAAATTTCACTGCTGCTGGGGAGAAGAGGAAGTCTAAACACATCAGCAATTTCTTAAGAAAGTGCAAATGCCAAACAAATCAGAAATTCATTAACTAGATGGTGCTGACATTTCCCAGTGGCTTTTGGAGAACTGAACCATTCATTCTTCAATCTACCCAGGAACGGGGGCTCTTTGATAGTACGTATAAAGTGTGATTTTGTTTAGACTTAAAACAGAAAAGTTCTAATGGACATTCCTACCTTCAGTTTTTAGTATTTTATTGAGCACGACCTGAGGTACTTCAGTGGGTGACAGATCTTCCGTATCTTATCCCAGTCCATGCTCCTTGCTCATCTCTGATGGGAGACTGAAGGATCTGCATCATCTACAACTTGTTATATCATAGAACGAACATAGTAAAATTTTTTTTCTAAATTGCTTTTATATCTTTCTCTAGATTATATTCTTGTTCTTTTTGAAATATTAATTTTATAATTTTATCATATTTGATTCACTGGAATAAGAATCTAGTCACAGGCTAAATAAGAAATACCAATTAATTTCTCGTAAACATATGAATAGACAAGCCATTGGTCAGAGGAATAGATTATCTGAAAAAAAGACAATAAGGGCATAAAATATGGATACACATCTTCAGCCAGTGAGGGTTGGGGGGTGGAAAACAGAAACAGTCTGTGAATAATTATGTTGAATAATTAAATTTTAAAAAAATTCACAGTCATGTAGATTACCCAACAGTTCCAAGCCTTGGTTCCCAAATCCTTCCTCATATTTATCTTTCATAATATAAGACACCAATAGATTCTTTTTTTTAGACAGAAAGAAAGAGAGGAAAATAGGGAGAAAGTGAGGGGGAAAATCATCAATGTGCAAGAAACACACTGATCAGCTACCTCTCCCATGCCCCTAACTGGGGACCTGGCCCACAACCCAGGCATATGCCCAGACGAGGAATCAAATCCATGACCCTTCGGTTTGCAAGCCAACATTCAATTTACTGAGCCACACCAATCAGGGCATGATTCTTTTTAAAATTATACTGCATTGGTTATGCTGTTACAGTTGTCCCAATTTTTCCCTTTGCCCCCCTCCACCCAGAACTCTCCACTACCTTGGGCAATCCGCACACCATTGTTCATGTCCATGGGTCATGCATATAAGCTATTTCCTATACTGTATGTTATATCCCCATGGCTATTCTGAACTACCATTTGAACTTCTTAATTCTCTCCCCTCTTCATCCATCCCCCTAAGCCTCCTCCCATCTGGAAACCAACAAAACGTTCTCCATATCCATGATTCTGTCTTCTCTGTACTTCTTGTTTGCTAAGTTTGTTTTTTAGTTTCACCATCTGATAAGTTTGTACTTATTGCCATTTTATTGTTCATAGTTTTGATCTTCTTTTTTATAAATAACTTCCTTTAACATTTCATATAATAATGGTTTGGTGATGATGAACTCTTTTAATTTTTTCTTGTCTGGGAAGCTCTTTATCTGCCCTTCGATTCTAAATTATTTCTTTGCTAGGTAGAGCAATCTTGGTTGTAGATCCCTGTTTTTCATGACTTTGAATACTTCTTGCCAATCCCCTCTAGCCTGCAAAATTTCTTTTGCAAAATCAGCTGGCAGTCTTATGGGAACACACCTGTAGGTAACTTCTGCTTCTCTCTTGCTGCTTTTAATTTAGCCTTTGGCATTTTAATTATGATGTGTCTTGGAGTGAACCTCTTTGCTGCCATCTTGTTTGGGATTCTCTGTACTTCCTGAACTTGCATGTCTATTTCCTTCACCAAACTAGGGGAGTTTTCTTTCATTATTTTTTTTCAAATAGATTTCCAATTTTGTGTTCTTTCCCTTCTCCTTTTGGCACCCCTATGATGCAATTGTTGGAATGCTTCAAGTTAACCAAGAGGCTGCTTATACTATCCATGTTTTTTTGGATTCTTTTTTCTTCTTGTTTTGATTGGTTGTTTTTTTGCTTCCTATGTTCCAAATCATTGACTTGATACTTGGTGTCATTCACTCTACTGTTTTTCCCTGTAAGTTGTTCTTTATTTCAATTACTGTATTTTTCATTTCTGACTGGATCTTTTCTATGCTATTGAGGTCCTCACTAAGTTCCTTGAGCATTCTTATAAGCAGTGTTTTTAACTCTGCACCTGATAAATTGCTTATCTCCATTTCATTTAGTTCTTTTTCTGGAGTTTTGATCTGTTCTTTCATTTGGCCCATGCTTATCTGTCTCTTTATTTTAGCAGCCTTTCTGTGTTTGTTTCTATGTATTAGATAGAGCTGTTATGATTCCCTGTTTTAGTATTGTGGCCTACTGTAGTAGGTGTCCTGTAGAGTCCAGTGGCACAGCCTCCCCTATCACCCAAGCTGGGTACTTGAGATGCACCCTTCTTGTAGGCTGAGTACATCCTCCTCTTGTAGTTGAGACTTGATTGCTATTGGCAAGTCAATGGGAGGGATTTACCCAACTAAGTCAACTGAAAAGATTGGCTGTGACCACTGACCACCAACTTCCACCCTCTGTGGAGGATCAGCTTTGCAGGAACAAGGTGGTGGTGCTACTATGATAAATGCTCACAATAAGACAGCAGCAAAGCAAGGCATTTATTCATAATTCTGTATAAAAAGGTGCAATGCAAGATGCAGGCACACCATTGTCAACACAGACAGGTGTATTTAAGCCCTAATGCAGGGTGGTCTCCCCTGTTTCCCCATTGCCTGGGTATTTCAGAGTTACATTCTAAGCATGAGGTGTCTCAAACTGATAGGTTCTACTGAGTCACTGTGGTGGTCAGCTCCAGAGTCCAGGATGTAGGTGAAATAACAATACCCTCTGGTTAGGGATGGTTGCTGTGGGAACAGAAAGTCCAGAAGATTTATGGCCCTTGCTCCTGGGAAATGCTCAAGGTGGGAGAAACCAGGTCTCAACAGGTTGCTAGCATCTATACCTCAGTTGCCTCTGACAATAGGAAACTTTGTGATCAGGTACATGGCGAGTGATGGATACTCTGTTTTAGCACAGGTGTTGGCTCATGTCCTACAAGACTGAAGGTCATGTTTGTTTCATGGTTGCCTAATTCCATCTGGGGCATATAACTCTTAGGGCATGTGACAGCTAGCTCAGGAGGAGTACTTAGTAATTTTCTACTCTAAGTTTGAGAGGCACTTTGTTCTTTTTCTACTTATCCCACTCCAGCATGGTCTATAGCTGTCCACTGGGTGCACAGGCCCTGGGATTCCTGAGTGGTGCAGGCCAAGGTAAGTCCCCACCTGTGTTTTGCCCAGGGCTACCCTGCCTGAGTTATAGAGAAATCTGAGATGGCTGCTACTTGTGCTGGGCTTGGGGATTGCCAAGGAAAGCCAAGCTGTGAATCTAGGCTGGTTGCCACTAGTGCCATGTCTAAAGCCACTTAGCAAGAGGATGAAAGCTGGGGGCTCACTGGGGGCAGCTGCTGCTTGTTGGAAAGGAGTTAGGAAGTTGTGTAGCATGAGCCAAGACCAGCCATTCATATAGAAAAGCTATTGTTAACAGCTCTAAGTTGGGTGGGACAGAGTGTCAGAGGATCTCCAGGGTGAGACAAACAATGTTAGCCAGATTGATGGAATTTTAGATTGGTACTTGCCTGCTGGCTATGTGGCTATGCCCACTTTTCTGATTGGGAGAAAACTGGACCCCCAGCTCTCGTATTGATGCCGGACACTCCAGTTCTTCCCTGTATGCCTCTGGTGCATTTCAACCTGCTTCTGCAGTGCTGGAGGCCAGAGGGAGTGTATTTGAGTAAGTCCACGTGTGGGTTCTTTAAGAGGAATTGCTTCAGACTCCAGCAGTTTCTTCCACCAAGTCAATCCTATTGGTTTTTGCAGTTAGAATTTATGGGGACTTATGTTCCTGGTACTGGAACCCTGTGCTGGGGGGCCTGGTGTGGGTCTGGGATGCTTTACTGCCAAGGTATCCCTCCAGAATTTTTATCTAGCACACCTGAATGTGGGAGCAGCTCTTCATCCTTCCTATCAGTCTGGATGGATGTGATTTCTTTAATTCCGTAGTTGTCAGGCTTTGTTTTAACTTGATTTCTACTGGTTCTGAGTGAGGGTTGTTCTATAATTTGCTTGTATTTTTATTTTGTTGTACAAGGAGGCAAACCATGTTTACTTATGCCACCATCTTGACTGAAAATCCCCAACAACACTTGATTCTTGAATTGTTATAAACTATTTGTCCACAAAAAGTGAAAATGTTACAGAGCAAAAAGGGGTTCTTTTACGTGGCTTCTTGGTGTAAAACCCAACAAATAGTGTTGAGGAAAACAGGTCTTTATTTACAGTATTCCAACCTGGGTAGGGCAGTGAGCACTTTAGCTCAGAGCCCTGTTCTCCCACAGGACCCAGCACTTCCCTTGCTCCCCAAAAGGCTAGAAGCCAAAAACATGTCCAGAAATTCCCCATCCCTTATCTGTCAGCTGTCTCCTCCAGGATCTGGGGTACGATGTCATCAGCCTCCGTATAGCAGTCCAGGAAAACATATGACATGTTGCACTGGATCTCGCATGGTTCTCTCTTTGCCCTTTCAAAGCCACAAGGAGATATTCTCAAAACGTCATGGAGAACCTTTTTTCTCAAAGCCACATGGTGTTCTCCTCTCCCCTCCTGAAAACCGCATGGAGAGCGTAGCTAAAATGTCTGCTGCCTATTTTTAAACCCCTGACTGCGTCCTCTGATGCGGTAGATGTGGTAACCAGTTCTGACCATTCACAGAACCTTACTCAGGCTCTGAATGCTCTTTCTGCACTATTTCATGATCAAAACCCCTCCCATATTCTTGGGGCCTTGAAAGAACCAAAGCCATTTGCATAACTGAGACACTAAGATGCTAGCCATAGTCATGCAAAAGCATCTTAAAAGCTGTTTCCTTTTCCCCATCCCCCAATCTGCAGATTCTGCGGATTTTTGGAGACCCCCACTCTGTAACCAAAAGGTTTCATCTTAATTACATTAAGAAACAGATACATTCAACAGTCTATTATTATCATAACTATATGTTTATATCTGAAAGAGTTTCTTACTCAAAATCATGCTGGTATAGCTTTGGATATTTTAGGCATATTGATATAATGTTGACCTAATAGTGTTATGTAGAATTATATTAATTTTTTAGAAATTAAACTGACTTTAATTGGATTTTTTCTGAGTTAAATATTACATTTTGACATTGACTAAGTAGCTATAGTCACTCATACTTTGAGTGTTATTTTGGGGTATGATTTTTGGAAATTTTCCAAAGTTAATTAAAAATATGCCTGAGTATTATTTTAGAATGTTTTTCAAAGTGTAGTTTATTTTGTCATTTAGTAAGAAATTAGAGGGAAAAAAGAATATGCTATTGCTTTATAAATGTAGAAACTAACACCGAAATATTTTTCAACTCAAAGAGTTCATAAGTTTGTCAAATCACCACTAATTATTTGCCTAATCAATTGAATTCTTTCATGTTTCATGTTTTTCAGTCTTACTAATATACTGTAAAGTATTTGAATTATTTTTAATTATAAATAGAAAGGTATGTTTTATCAAGTGGATTACTCCCTTGCAGTGAAAACCAAGATTCACAGTTGCTAATAGATTCTAAAATTGTATTGCCTGTGTCTAAGATCACAGACAAGATCACAAGTCAATGGTTCCTGTGCATTAGTGTTTCCCTGTGCACACTGCCTGCAAGATAGAAAACTAGGTGAATTGATCTAAAAATTTATACCAAATTCTGAATTCTCTGGTTATCAAAATATTCTTAGGCCAAGAAGTGCTCAAGTATATCAATAAAACTTTTATAGACAGTTAGTAGTAGAGAATTTTTATGCTTAGCAGTTGAACTCTTAAGTATACACCTATATTGATCACCTGTTAGTCTCCATATTCTACTGCCCAGAAGTTTTAGCTAAAAGTTTTAATATGCTCCTACATTAGAACATTCACTGTAACTTTAGAAACTTTCTGAAGATTCTGAAACTGCTAGTCCTTTTGCCCAAGTTTTATCAGTTATCTTTTGATTACCTGAAGTCTCTCCTATAGTAATTTACTCAAAATCATTTTATTTAGATATTTTGTAAGCTTTTGTATATTCAAAACTGTTTAACCATAGCCTTCATACTTGAAGCACAGTTGATTAGATATAAAAATCAAGGACCTTGCTTATTGTTTTCTTGAATAATTGTAATTTTTAACTAGACATCTTTATCTTTAAAGTCCAACAGTTCTACTAAACAATGAATGTGTCTATGGATCATTCTGGGACAATTAGAACTGCTAAAAATGTGCCCTTTCAACTTGAAATTTCAAGTTGTTTTGTTTGTTTTAAGAAAGTATTTAGTTATAGCTTTAAATAGTTGTTTTGTCTTATTGTTTTAGTTTTCTGTCAGAGGGGACTACAATTATTCATTTCTTGGATCTCCTTTGTGATTTATATAGTCTATCAATTACCTGTAATTTTTTAGCTCCTTTTTGTTCATATTTTTATTTTGTTTTGTTCATATCATTTTTCACATTTCTGTCTTCCCTTGAAGTGCTTCTGTACTCTTAGTAAACAATCTCTATTTCTCAAAGTTTTAACTTTTTCTTCTATTTCCCTACCAAGTTCTTCTAGTTTTAGTTTTATACCTTTCTCTCATCTGACCATTATCTTCCTGAGATCTTCTAACTTTATTTCATAAATTTTTCTTTATGGCTTCATATTTCTTTTAAGTGCATGTTGGCTATAGTTTTTATGTGATTTATCTTAACATATCTTCTGGTACATTCTTAGCAGGAAAGTTGTGCTACTTTTTACATTTTTATAATGTTTTTGTAAGAATACTATAAATGTTACTTGTAATTTGAATAATTTAAAATTTCCTGGAGCTTTAAAAACATTTGTAGGGTAAAATTTTCTTCTTTTTACAGCTGAGTAGTATTCCATTGTATAAATGTCCCATAGCTGTTTCATCCACTCATCTATTGATTGACATTTGGGCTGCTTCCATATCTTGGTGATTGTAAATAATGCTGCAATTAACATAGGAGTACTTATGTTCTCTCAAATTAGTGTTTTGGGTTCCTTTAGATATATTCCCAGAAGTGGAATTCCTGGGTCAAATGGCAGATCCTTTAATTTTGAGGTATCTTCATACTACTTTCCACAGTGGCTACACCAATCTGCATTCCCACCAACAGTGCAAAAGGGTTCCCCTTTCTCCACATCATTACCAGCACTTGTTTGATGATTTATTGATGACAGCCATTCTGACAGGTGTGAAATGCTATCTCATTGTGGTTTTAATTTGCATTTTCTGATGATTAGTGACAGTAACTACATTTTCATATGTCTATTGGCCATCTGTATGTTCTGTTTGGAGAAGGGTCTATTCTCATCCTGTGCCCATTTTTTAATTGGATTGTTTCCCTTGTGACAGAATGGATGGACCTAAAAAAGATTATGCTAAGTGAAATAAGCCAGTAAGAGAAAGACAAATTACCATATGATTTCACTCATATGTGGAATCTAATGAACAAATTGAACTAACAAGCAAAACAGAGAGAGACTCATAGATAGAGAGCAGGCTGACAGCTATGGGGAGAAGGCGAAAATATTGGGTGCTGGAGGGATTGAGTAAAAAGGAAAAAGGACTCGTGGACATTGACAACAGTGTGATGATTGTAGGAGGGCAAGTATAAGGGGGTTAAATGGTAATGGAAAAAAATTTATAGGGGCTAGGATAATTTTCCAGATTTCACTACTCAAGGACCTCTCAAGACAAGGGCCATTTCCCCATTATATGGGTCTTTTGTAAAAACAGTCCTCCACTGCCTCTTAGGATTTAATCAGGCTCTGGAGGACTTCTACTGTCAACTTTCAAATTCACTGGTTTCTTTCTAGGTTGTTGTCACAAATGAATAACCCCTGTCTTTCAAAGGATTTCCACCCACCCTCTGGCTGGAACTTTCTAATATTTCTATCTTGAACAATCCTAGATGTCATGTTCTGTTCAATCTTAAATCTCACTCTCAGGATAGGATCTTACTTTCTGGATGAGTATTTGCTGTAAACCCATGAGTAGGAGATCTGCTATAGCAGGGCCTCTCTGTACTCTCTTTTCTTCCCTACTGCTCTGTCACAGCTTCCCATGTGGGCCTGCTGCCCAGGTCAGCTTAGTTGCCTCTGAAAGCCTCGCAAATAATTTTGAGTTTTCAAGCACTTTCTCTCTCTCACCTTGATTTGTTAAAAATATAGATTGTGAATTTTTTGTTTGTAATGTGGGGTTTCCAGAAGGAAAAAAAATTAGGTATTTCAAAACTATACTGCTATATTCCAAGAGGAAACTGTAAACCTCTTAGGAAGTTTTATTCATTATAATTCTCAGACAAAATCAAAATAGAATGTTTTTTCTTGAGTCAGGTTACCTAGCAATGATATATTTTGATGGCAAATTGTCTCACATACTATAATTTAATGAATAAAAATAAAATTTAGCATACTACTATAGAATATATTTGTGTCAATGTATTATGGGACGAATTCTGTCTTTCCAAAATTCATATGTTGAAGACTTAAGGTAACAGAGCAGGTCCCCTCTCCTAAGTCCGCACAGCTCATGGTTTTGGGGGTGGGGAAAGGAGTAACACAGCTTTTATGGTATGTTGCATATCTACGGTAAGTTGGTAACTAGATAATAGTTGTGCTGCAGCCCAGGGCAAAAGGATGAAGAATGGGCTTAAGATACTAGCTTTTCCTGAAGGGAAGCTATGCTGCCCCCAGATAAAAGAGTGAATGATAGGTTTAAGTTACTTTTCATAACAATGATGTATGGTGCTCAGGATCAGCATATAAAATTAGGGAGGAGCCATAAGGATAAAAGGAGAGAAGCCACATAGTCTGAAAGGGTGTAGACAGGCATTGGCTTGGAGGTATGTTGTATAAGAAGAGAGACATAATGTAGCAGCTAGGTAGGCTTGTAGAAGAGCTAGTCTGCAATGGGAGAGGGACATCTGGGCCGACTGAGTGTAGAGGAGAACAGGAAGAGTGGCCATGAGGAAGGAGCTGTGAGCTAGAAGGAGATTCAGCCATGCTGCCTGTAGTGAAGTAGCAGCTATGCAGTTTGTAGTCAGGATTCAGCCATGTGGCCTGGGCTTGTAGGAAAGCCAGCATGCTGCTGCTTTAACTGTGCCTGCTTCAGCTGACTTAGAAGCCACCAAGAACTCTGCCTTGCAGACCTGGACCCTACCTGGACTCTTGGAACTCAGGTCATAAGGAAAGGACACTCTCTTAGGACTTGTGCCTTTCCTGGACTTTACCATAATTCAGTGTAACATGGCAAATGCTTTTATGGACTGTTATATGGAGGTTGATGACAATGAACCCCAGATACAGAACGAGAGAGGTGACAGATATGGAATGGGTAATTTTGGGGTTTGGTTTTAATTTATAGTCTTTTAAGGAGCAAGGGAAGTACTGGGTCTCTCGGGAGAACAGGGCTCTGAGCTGACGTGCTCCCAGCACCCCCGAGGTTGGAATATTGTAAATAAAGACCTGTTTTTCTCAACACTAATTGTTGGGTCATACACCAACGTGCACATGAATGAGCACTGTTTTGCCTGGTAACACTAATACCCAGTGCCTCAGAATATAACCATATGTTAGGTTAAGTTCTTTAAAGAGATGATTAATTAAATAATAATGAGGCCATTAATTTAACCTAACCTGACTTGTGTCCTTATAAAAAGAGAAAATTTGGACAAACAGACACCAAGGATGCACATACACAGAGGAAAGGTCATGTGAGAATAGCCCATGACCTAAAAATTTAGTTGTCTACCAGTTAAGGAGAAGCCTCAGAAGAATCTCACCCTTGATTCTGGACTTCTAGCTTCCAGATCTGTGAGGAAGTAAATTCTTATTGTATAAGCCACTCCATCTGTGGCATTTTGTTATGGCAGCCCTAGCAAACTACTATACACTGCTAACTCTGAAGTTCATTTGGAAAGAGTAAGCACTTCTCTAGGACCCAAGGGAAAAGAAAAGGGATGTTTGTTGTTATGAGTTGAGGTAAGAAGATTTAGAATGCTGTCCCCAGAATTTATGACTAAACCCCAAATATAGCTAGCCACAACATAAAGTTTTCAAATGATGCATTGAATATCTATTAAAAATCAGCAATGCTTACTTTTACCAACTTTCCTCCATCTTGCCATTTCTTCCATCTTTAAGCCTAAAATATTTTTCATTGATGACTAACATTCCATTATCTTCTGTGTACATCCTTGTTTACCACCTTGTCAAAACCCCATTGCCAGTCATGAGGTTCTTCTAGAAAGCAGTAAAACATTGTGTTTGTATGTGCACAGGTGTTGATGTTGCCACACAGTTTGAGGGCTGCAGATTGTGGGGAGAGAAGTGCGGAGCCACTCAGCATGTGCCTTGGTGTTTCTGCCTTTTTACTCAGGAGGCTCCAAAAGGCTTCCCACGCCCGGAACCCCACTTCAACTATGGCCTAGTAACTCTTCAGTCAAAAGCCTAATTAATTTGAGAAATGTGAGAAATAGCTGGTGGAAAGTCTTTTACAGTAACCCTAAAATATTTGAGATTATTGAACAAATCACACTTTCCCTAACATGTACAATATGATTATGTTTATACTTATTATTCAGAAGTACATTTTTAGTGTGTTTATATTTTATGCTGGTCCATTCACATTTTGATAGACATATTTTTGAAAAAAATCTTTAAAATGAGGATTTAAATGAGAATTTAGTTGATATCTAAAAACGTTATGTATATTTCTTAAAAATTACATTTATCCAATGATATTCTAAAATTAAATATAAATTAGACCACTGATCTTAGATTACCACTCCTCTTCTTTTTTATTTTTATTTATTTATTTGTTCGTTAGTTAGTTTATTTATTTATTTTTAGAGACAGGGGAAAGGAGAAAGCGAGTGAGAGAAACATCACTGTGTGGTTGCCTCTCACGCGCCCCCAACTGGGAACCTGATGTGCAACCTAGTAATGTGCCTTGACTGGGAATTGAACCAGTGACACTTAGGTTTGCAGGCCGACGCTCAATCTACTGAGCCACAGCAGCCAGGGCACCACTCCTCTTCTTAACTCCATATGTGTGTGTCATATTGTTAAGATTCAAGATAGAGTTTTCTATTTTTAAATTGCTCCTATAAAGTAATAATATTTTTACTAATACTTCTGGCCAAGTATCGATGCATTAATATGTCATAAAGGCTTTCCTGGACTGGACTGAAGACTTCTAATCTATTTACACTACCACTTTCACTTCAAAACATGTCCCCAAATAGTCTACCTCCTTCATTGCCACTGTTACAGCCATTGTTATCTGTCACTTGGGTTGCCCCTGTAATCTCCTGATAGCTTGCTTCATGCTCTTTACTCTTACAATCCCTCCAAAATTATCTTTTACAAATATGGGGTAGACCATGTCACATACCTGCTTAAATATGTGCATTGGCTTCCCATTGCTCTTAGAAATTAAACCCTTTCTCATGGTCCTAAATAATGTGTCTAGCTATCCAACTTTTTCTACCAGAACTTTCCTTCTTGTCTGTTGGGCTCCAGTCCCATTGGTCTTCCTCCAAGTTCATTCTTACCTTAGAGATCACACTTGCTATATTTTGCCTCAAATTCTCCACCCCAAGACAGTTCTAGGGCAGGTTACTTTTTGTCACTCATGCTTCAGTGGACATGTCACACCTTAAATGTGCCTTTCTCTGACCATCCAATTAAATTTTCGAATCTCCTCCCATAAGTCATCCCTTCATAACCCCATCTTATTTTGTTACAGCATTTACCACTATTGAAAATGATCAATTTATTTGTTTTCTCTTTCTCCCTACTCTCATATAATTTCCATGAAAATAAGGAGCCTGTATGTCTTCCTCACCACAGTGTCCCCACTCATAATAATTGAGTGGGCTTTCAGTAGGTAGTTGTCAAGTATATGTGATTGATTGAATGAATGAAAAAATGATTCTGAACATTGAATTCTCTTTGCAAGCTTGCTTGGATTTCACCTAAATTATTTGAGTATCTTATTGTGTTTTAAAATAATTCACTTTTCTAATAAAAAAGCAGAGTCTAATTCAATAGCTATGCCTAAAAAGATCATAGGAATCGGACAACTTAATTAGTTTGTTTAGTATCTTAATGCCTCCTACTAATCCATTAAAATAATCCAGATAACATTTATTTCATAATAACAATCTCATTCAATTACTCATGTGCAATAGAGACATAGGATACCAACTAAAGGGCAATTTTAAAAAAATTAAGTGCAATAAAAGGAAAACTTGATTTAAAAAAAAATTTATTCTACCTAGAAAGAGAACTAGTGTGTGACTCTCTGAGATCCTCAGCCTTGTGCACTGAAAGAGCCACGGTGACTGGGTTGGGTGAGTCTTTACTGAGACCTGTGCTCCCTAAACCCGACTGAGGGAAGCAGAGTCAGAGAAAGGCAGATTAAGAGAGCATCAGGGTGGCCAAACAGATTGATTTATTCTCATGTCTTAGAAACTTTCATTAAGATTTACATCATGAGGCTGACCTAAGAGGCAAAGCAATTTTTTCAAAGATGAACAAAAAAGCTAATACTCTCCAGTTGGGTCAGGTAACCTTTTTCTTGCTCACAGCAAGTAATGGAGTTTCCTCATATGAATGAGACTGACCATTGGACATATATCACTGCATTCCAGTGAAGCAGGTTCCCCGCATGATAAATTTGCATTCTACTTATTAAGGTTTTCTAAAAGCCCTTTCGTATTTTGTTCATTTTTCTTAGTGAGCCTAAGAAAGGCTATACGCAAACTTTTTTTTTAATGTGCAAGCTAACATTAAAGTGCTCAGCATAATTTTCTAAAGGACTTGGGGGAAAAAAATAATCTAGGACCTTGAAAATCAAGTTCATATAAAACTAAAAAAGAAAAAAAAAAAGCAAGGAAGCAAGCAGTGCACACACACATACACCATATTAAAGAGATTTAAATGGTGGCTGAAATGGATTACAATGTTTTATGTAGTTGATTTCAGAAAAACTGATTTTTGTAAGTGAAATTTCTTTAAGTTTTAAGTGAATTTTATTAGCATGGTAAAATTCTTTCTGATAATATTCTAATCCCTGTAGAATTTCAGAACTTTATGGTCCTTGTTAATAAAACAGGATAGGAAGCGTTTAGCTAAGCTAAGGGTTGAATTTTTCTTTCAGTCACCTCTCTCTCCATATATATCTGGAAAAAGTCCAGCCATTGTTAATAAAATGAGAACAGTTTGTGGGACATCAATGGAACCTGGAAGCCAAGGAGAGTGGACTGGAATGCATGTGTGAGAACAATGATGACTTCACTGTGCTAGTCAGTGGGGGGAGTAGATGTTATTGAGTGAACATGTGTACTGTGTGGCCATCGCATTCAAAATGACTGAGAGAGCAATGAATCTGCATCAAATTTTGAATTAAGCTTGAACATTCTTCCACAGAAACTATTCAGATGATTCAGAAGGCTGCAGCTATGGGCAACTGGTGACTGGCAGCTTCATCAGGAAAACACACCTACTCATGCATCACATCTCGTGAATAGTTTTTTGGTGAAACATCAAAATCACCGAGGTTACTCAGTCTCCCTACAGCCCAGATTTGGCACCCTGTGACTTCTGGATTTTCCCAAAACTAAAATCATCTTTGAAAGGGAAGAGATTTTAGACTGTTGAGGAGGTTCAGGAAAATATGATGGGGAGAGCTGATGGCGATTGGGAGAACTGTGTGAGGTCCCAAGGTGTCTACTTTGAAGGGGACTGAGGCATCATTGTCCTATGTGCAATGTTTCTTTTATCTTCTTCAATATATGTCTGTATTTTTCATAGAACATGGCTGGATACCTACCTTCTGGACAGATTTTATATATATATACACACATACTTTATTTTTTATTATTGACACTATTACGGATGCCCTCCTTTTTTGCCTCTTTGCCCACCACCACCAGCGAGATTAATCACAAAAAGGAAAAACACCACAGAGAAACAAAATGACTCTTAGAAACTGTTACAGAGAAGTTTTAGAGCAGTGTATTATTTATTTTACAACAACAACAACAAGGTTATTTCATATAAATTACACAAATCAAATAATATAATTAAGGGAAAAGAAAATTGGGAATTAAGGGCCTAATCATTAGGATATAACAATGTGTTATGAAATAATTTATCTCACTTTCATAGAACAATATTCTTTGTGGCAGTTCTGATGCTTGTTCAAGTATCTTCATTTTTATAGAAAAGGTAACTTCATAGAAACTTTTTCCTTAGACATTAATGAGTTTAAGTTTTTAATAATCTGTAGTTTTTAGATGCAACATTCTACAATGAGAAATGATATTGGAAAAGTAAGATACAAAGGTATTTGGAAATCTGTATTTTAAATGATTACTCCAAATATCTTGCAATATTTCAACAGCAGCCATATCACATTTTAGGAAACAAGTGCAGTTTTTTAAATTCCTTACATATATATCAATTTCCCATCAACATCACACTCCTATACTCTGTTTATTGTTTGTTTGTTTGGGTTTTTACTGGAAACTTTTATAGCAATTTTATTATATATTTTTTTAAATTTTTTTGATTTTCTATTACAGTTATCCCATTTCCCCCCTTTCATTATGTCCATTTTTAAATGCCAACTATGAATTTTATACTTTTGTAGTATTTTATTTTTGTGTAATTGTTCCAATTATATACGCCATCTAGAAAAGCGCTTCTCTAACACTAATATACACGTGGATCACCTGGAATCTTGTTAAAATGCAATTTACATTTCAGAGCCTGAGATTCTGCATTTCTAACAACCTCCCAGAATTCCAATCTTGTTGGCCTGTGGACCGCACCGAAAGGCCATGTTATTCTTTCAACACTGTAAAGAATTTTTTTAATATATTTTATTTAATAATGCCATTACAGTTGTCCCAATTTTCCCCCTTTGCTTCTCTCCACCCAGTACCCCCATTCCCTCCAGCAATCCATCACCCCCCCAGTTCATGTCTATGGGTCATGCATATAAGTTCTTCCCTGTACTGTTCTTAACATTCCCCTGTCTATTTTGTACCTACCAATTTGTACTTCTTAAGCCCTGCACCTTTTCCCCATTCTGCTTCCCTCTCCCAACTGATAACACTAAAAAAATCTCCATGTCTATGATTCTGTTTCTATTCTGCTTGTTTGCTTAATTTGTTTTTTTAGATTCAGTTGTTGATAGCTGAGAATTTATTGCCATTTTAATGTTCACAGTTTTGATCTTTTTCTTCTATAATTCCCTGTCATATTTTATATGATAATGGCTTGTTAATGATGAATTCCTGTAGCTTTACCTTTTCTGGGAAGCGCTTTATCTGCCCTTCAGTTCTAAATGATAGTTTTGCTGGACAGAGTAATCTAGGTTTTAGGTCCCTGCTTTTCATCACTTTGAATACTTCTTGTCAGACGTTTCTAACCGGCACAATTTCCTTTCAGAAGTAAGCTGACAGTCTTTTTTTTTTTTTTTGGTTTTCCAATTACAGTTGTCCCCTTTTCCCCCAATTTCTCTCCCCCACCCAACCCACCCCCTCTCCTGCAATCATATCCCTCCCCGTTGTCCATGTCCATGAGTCATTTATACATGTTCCTTGACTAAACTCTTCCCTTACTTATCCCCCTTCTCTCCCTCTCCCCTCCCCCTATTGACTGCTATTCTGCCCTTTGTTCTATTTAGTTCTTTTGTTTGTGTTGTTCTTTAGTTTCCTGTATTAGGTGATATCATATGGTATTTTTCTTTCTTTGCCTGGCTTATTTCACTAAGCATAATTCTCTCTAGTTCCATCCATGTTGTTGCAAATGGCAGGAGTTCCTTCTTTCTTTCTGCTACATAGTATTCCATTGTGTAAATGTACCACAGTTTTTTGATCCACTCATCTACAGATGGGCACTTAGGCTGTTTCCAGCACTTAGCTATTGTAAACAGTGCTGCAATGAACATAGGGGTGCATAAGTTCTTTTGAATTGGTGTTTCAAGATTCTTCAGGTACAATCCTAGTAGTGGAGTCGCTGGTTCAAAAGGCAGTTCCATTTTTAATCTTTTGAGGTAATTCCATACTGTTCTCCATAGTGGCTGCACCAGTCTGCATTCCCACCAACAGTGCAGTAGGGTTCCTGTTTCTCGACATCCTCGCCAACGCTTGTTGCTTGTTGATTTGTTGGTGATGGCCATTCTGACTGGTGTAAAATGGTATCTCATTGTGGTTTTTATTTGCATCTCCCTGATGGCTAATGATGTTGAGCATTTTTTCATGTGTCTATGGACCTTCTATATGTCCTATTCAGAGAAGTGTTTGTTCAGGTCCATTGCCCATTTTTTAATTGGGTTGTTTGTTTTCTTGATGTTGAGTTGTATAAGCTCTTTATAAATTTTGGAAATCAGTCCCCTGTCTGTGATGTCATTGGCAAATATATTTTCCCATATGGTTGGTTTCCTTTTCATCTTGCTGATGTTTTCTTTTGCTGAGCAGAAACTCTTTAGTTTTATGTAATCCCATTTGTTTATTTTTTCCTTTATTTCTCTTGCTTTAGGAGATGTATCCGTGAAGAAATTGTTACGTGAGATATCTGATATTTTCTTGCCTATGTTTTCCTCTAGGACTTTTATGGTGTCACGGCTTACATTTAAGTCTTTGATCCATCTAGAGTTTATTCTCGTGTGTGGTGTAAGTTGGTGGTCTAGTTTCATTTTTTTGCAGGTCCCTATCCAGTTCACCCAGCACCATTTGTTAAAGAGGCTCTTCTCACTCCATTTTATGTTCCTTCCTCCTTTATCAAATATTAGTTGACCATAGAGGCCTGGGTTTATTTCTGGACTCTCTATTCTGTTCCACTGATCTATATGTCTGTTCTTATGCCAGTACCAGACTGTTTTGATTACAGTGGCTTTGTAGTTTGATATCTGGTGTTGTGATTCCTCCTGCTGTGTTCTTCTGTCTCAAGATTGCTTTTGCTATTCGGGGTCTTTTTTGGTTCCATATGAATTTATGGAGTATTTGTTCTAGGTCTGTGAAATATGTCATTGGTATTTTAATAGGGATTGCATTGAATCTGTAAATTGCTTTGGGTAGTATGGCCATTTTGATGATGTTGATTCTTCCCATCCAAGAACATGGTATTTGCTTCCATGTATTTGTATCTTCCTTAATTTCTTTCTTCAATGTTATGTAATTTTCAGAGTACAGGTCTTTTATCTCTTTGGTTAAGTTTACTCCTAGGTATTTTATTTTTCTTGCTGCTATAGTAAATGGTACTTTCTTTTTTGTCTCTGTCTCTGATATTTTATTGTTGGTGTACAGAAATGCCTTAGATTTCTGTATATTTATTTTGTACCCTGCTATTTTGCCAAATTCACTTATTATATCTAGTAGTCTTTTAGTGGAGTTTATAGGATTTTCTAGGTGTACTATCATGTCATCTGCATATAATGAAAGTTTTACTTCTTCTTTCCCAATTTGGATGCCTTTTATTTCTTTTTCTTGTCTGATTGCTGTGGCTAGGACTTCCAACACTATGTTGAATAGGACTGGAGAGAGTGGACAACCTTGTCTAGTTTCTGAATTCAAGGGGAATGCTTTTAGTTTTTGTCAATTGAGTATGATGTTGGCCTCAGGCTTCTCATATATAGTCTTAATTATGTTAAGGTATGCTCCCTCTATTCCCATTTTGCTGAGTGTTTTCATCATAAATGGGTGTTGTACTTTATCAAATGCTTTTTCTGCATCTATTGATATGATCATGTGATTTTTGTCTTTCATTTTGTTTAGGTGATGTATTATATTTATTGATTTGTGAATATTAAAACATCCTTGCGTCCCTGGAATGAAGCCCACTTGATCATGATGTATAATCTTTTTGATGTATTGCTGGATCCTGTTTGCCAATATTTCATTGAGGATTTTAGCATCTATGTTCATCAGTGATATTGGCCTGTAGTTTTCTTTCTTTGTTGTCTCTTGACCCAGTTTGGGGATTAGGATAATACTGGCTTCATAGAAAGAGTTTGGGATTTTCCCCTCTTCTTGGATTTTTCGGAACAGTTTGAGGAGGATAGGAGTTAGTTCTTCCCTGAATGTTTTGTAGAATTCGCCTGTGAAGCCATCCGGTCCAGGGCTTTTGTGTGCAGGGAGATTTTGGATTACTGTTTCAATTTCCTTCTTTGTTATTGGTCTGTTGAGACTATCCACTTCTTCTTGATTCAGTGTTGGAAAGTTGTATGTTTCTAGAAATTTGTCCATTTCTTCTAGATTGTCAGATTTCTTCCCATACAGTTGTCTGTAGTAATTTCTAACTATCATTTGTATTTCTGTGGTATCAGTCGTGATTTCTCCTCTTTCATTTCTGATTTTGTTTATTTGGGTCTTCTCTCCTTTTTTCTTGATTAGACTGGCTAGAGGCTTGTCAATTTTGTTTATTTTTATCGAAGAACCATCTCCTAGTTTTGTTGATCTTTTGGATTGTTTGTTTAGTCTCTATGTCATTTAGTTCTGCTCTGATCTTGATGATTTCATTCCTTCTTCTTGCCCTAGGCTTTGTTTGTTGTTGTTGTTCTAGTTCTTGTAGCTTTATGGTTAGGTTTTTTATTTGAGATTCTTCTGTCCTTTTTAGATATGCCTGTATTGCTATGAACTTCCCTCTCAGGACTGCTTTTGCTATGTCCCACAGGTTTTGGGCTGTTGTGTGCTCATTACCATTAGTTTCTAGAAATTTCTTGATTTCTTTTTTGATGTCATTGTTAATCCATTCATTATTTAATAGCATGTTATTCATTCTCCATGAGTTTGGGTGTCTTTGATTTTTTTCTCTGAGGTTGATTTCTAGTTTCAAGGCATTGTGATCTGAAAAGATGCTTGATATGATTTCAAATTTTTTTGAATTTGTTGAGGCTTGTTTTGTGTCCTATCATGTGGTCTATCTTTGAAAATGTCCCATGTGCATTTGAAAAGAATGTGTATTTTGCTTCTTTGGGGTGGAAAGTTCTATATATATCAGTTAGATCCATGTGGTTTAGTGTGTTGTTCAATGCCTGTATATCCTTGGTGTTTCTTTGCTTTGATGATCTGTCTATTGTTGATAATGAAGTGTTGAATTTCCCTACTATGATTGTGTTGTTGTTGATATCCTTCTTGTGGTCTTCTAGTATTTGCTTTATGTATTTGGGTGCTCCTGTGTTGGGTGCATATATGTTTATCAATGTCATATCTTTTTGATGGATTGTTCCTTTAAGTATTATGAAATGTCCTTCTTTGTCTCTTTGTATTGCCCTTGCTTTGAAATCCGTTTTGTCTGATATGAGTACTGCTACCCCGGCTTTTCTTTCTGGTCCGTTTGCTTGGAATATTTTTTTATATCCCTTTACTTTCAGTCTGTGTAAATCTTTTGTTTTGAGGTGGGTTTCTTGTAGACAGCAAATATGTGGGTCCTGTTTTCTTATCCATTCCGTTACCCTATGTCTTTTAATTGGAGCATTTAATCTATTTACATTTAAGGTTATTATTGACATGTATTTATTCATTTCCCTTTGTACTTGTGTTTCTCTCCTCTTTGTTTTTTTTTTTTTGTTTTTTTTTTCTTCTTTTTTCTTAGAACACTCCCTTTAGCATCTCTTGCAATGCTGGTTTGCTGGAGATGTATTCTTTTAGTCTTCCTTTGTCTGAGAAACTCCTTATTTCCCCTTCTATTTTGAATGAGAGCCTTGCTGGGTAGAGTATTCTTGGTTGTAGGCCTTTGTTTTTCATTGCTTGAAAAATTTTTGACCATTCCCTTCTGGCTTGTAATGTTTCTGTTGAGAAATCAGTTGATAGCCTTACAGGAGCTCCCTTGTATGTTATTTGCTGTTTTTCTCTTGCTGCTTTTAGGATTCTCTCTTTGTCTTGAAATGTTGCCATTTTAATTATGATGTGCCTTGGAGTGGGTTTTTGGGGAGTTCCTCTTCATTGGAACTCTCTGTGCTTCCTGAACTTGTATAACTTTTTCTCTCATCAGGTTCAGAAAATTTTCTGTCACTATTTCTCCTATCAGTTTTTCAATTCCATGGTCCTTTTCTTCTCCCTCTCTAATTCCGATGATCCTGATATTATTTCTTATCATGCTATCCTATAATTCCCTTACATCTTGTTCATATTTTTCCAATCTTTTTTCATTTTGCTGTATTGTCTGGGAATTTTTCTCTACATTATCTTCTAACTCACTAATCCGATCCTCTGCTTCGTTTAGTCTGCTTTTGACTGATTCTACTGTGTTTTTCAGTTCAGAGATTGAATTCTTCAATTCTTCATGGTTCTTGTTAACAGTTTCTATGTCTTTTTTTATGCTGGTGTAGTTCTCTGCAAGTTCCCTGTAATTTTCTTGGAGCTGCTGGTAACTTCCTTGGAGGTTTTCATAGTTGTTTTTAAGGATGTCGAGTATATTGAGCTTCTTTACCACCATTGTTTTGAATTCCATGTCTGACATTTGGGCTATGTCTATTTCATCTATCTCTCTTTCTGAGGATTCCTCTTTTATTTTCATTGAGGGGTTATTTTTGCATCTTATCATGTTGGATTCTTTTTGTTTTTATTTATTTATTTATTTATTTATTTGGTTTTGGGGGGGGTGGTCTGCTTTGACTTCCCTCCTTTGTTGTGTGAGATTCTTTATGGGAGATCTGGGGGTTTCAGTGGTGCAGTCTCTTTGATATCCTGAGCCTGATGTTCTTGAGTTACCCTTTATGTCATTTGTTTATGCTGCTTGGTTATATTTCAGATGTTCTTTGGTAGGATCTTCCTTCAGGCTAGTTGGTTGAGAGTCACTCTATCCACTTTGTCTTGAGTTCTTTTGTGGATATGCTGTTAAAAACATAAATACACAGCCCAGGCAGGAGACCCACTCCCTCAAAAAATATCCCCCACCCTCTATCCAGCTATCATTAGCCAACGAGCCCATATTAATATAAATGTAAAGAGATTAGAGCTTTTATAGTATAAGAAGAATAGATAAGAGTTGTTTTGGGGGAGGGAAAATATAATTTTTAATAGAGAGGGTGATAGATTAATAATAGTTGAGGACTATGCAAGCCAGTAGGTAATATTTACATTGTATGTTAATAAAAATAGAAGAAAAGGATGGAAAAATGCATAATATAGTAAGAAAGTGGGATTGTATTGTATTGGGTTTATATAGTAATTATATTCTATTATTTAGAGTGATAGGGGGGCTAAACTAGACACACAAACAAACAATGACCAAAGAGAAAGGATGAGAAGGAGAGGTTAT
The DNA here is from genome assembly GCF_987537825.1 of Furipterus horrens. NCBI lineage: Eukaryota > Metazoa > Chordata > Mammalia > Chiroptera > Furipteridae > Furipterus > Furipterus horrens. The sequence goes on along the minus strand of NW_028327175.1, from coordinate 56,580,258 downwards.
ATGCAACACGTTAGAGATAAAGTTTGTTTTCTTTTTGGAAGGGGAGAAAAAAAAACAACAACAAGAAAAAAGAAGAAATAAGAGAAGAAAGAAAAAAGGAGAGAAAAGAAAGAAGAAAGAAAGAAAAAAGAAGAAGAAAAAAAAACCTGAAAAAAAACAAACCCAGGAAAAAAGAAGAAAGAAAGAAAGAAAAGAAATAAGAAAGAAGGAAAGAAAGAAGAGGGGAAAAAAAGTGAAAAAAAAAAAAGAAAGGGATGTTTTTACTCAGTTTAGCCTTGGTGTGTTGTCTTCAGCTGGTCTAGTGTGGCGGTTCAGAGGTTCTTGTTTCTTGCAGCACTGGTGTGTGCCCACGGTTGCCGCAATGGTGCACGCCCACGGTTGCTGGCACGGCGTGCTCCCTTGCTGCCCGCTGGAGCCAATTGAGGTGTCCTTGCGCATGTGCCCCTGCACGGGCGGGGCAGCCGAGAGCTTGCCCCTCGATTGGCGCCTATTGTCGCCGGGCCGAGGTGTTTCCGCGTTAGCACCGAGGTGTCCCCACGCGCGCGTCCCTGCACACACGGGTGGCCTGAGAGCTTGCCCCACGATTGGCGCCTATTGTCGCTGGGCTGAGGTGTTTTCGCGCTCGCGTGCCCGTGCCCTTAGTCCTGCTGAGCCGAGCTCCGAGAGTTGGTCTCTCTCCTCTTAGGGCGGGGCCCCGGCCACTTGTGCTCAGTGGAAGTGAGCGTCTGTGAGTCGCTGCCGCCCGCTGTTCCCCTGTCGCAGCCGCCCGCCTTCCCTCACCCATCTGGGTGGGTGAACAGAGCCTGAGCTAGTGGTCTGCTTTCCAGCCTGGGTCCCAGCGCCCACGGGAGATGGCTAGGGGTGTCTGCGCATGGTCCTCTGCGTGTTCAGTGGGCTCTCCCTGTGCCCGTTGGGGCACTGATCTTATGTCCATTGGGGAGTGTCCGAGGGACGCCTGGACTCACGGCCCCACGCACCTGGGCCAGTGAATGAGAGCACTTCCCTATGTGCGTCCCCGCGACCCAATGGTAGGGTTGGGGAGTGGATGAGCGCGCCTCTGCGCCTGCGCTCCTCAAGAATGGGCTACTACCCCCAAACATTCCTCCCCTCTCCACCATCCACTAGAGAAAAATATAAAGGAGAATTATGTTCTCACTTGCCTGGCAGCATGCTGTCTCCTGTCCTTCAGTGCCAATGCCACATGGTCAAGTCCCGTCTCTGAAAGCGGGCAGAGATCCACTCTCCTCCTGACTCCTCTCTGGGGAAGCCTGTGGTCACCAAAAAGCCTTTGTGTTCTTCCAGCTGTAGCTCAGGCAGCCACCCCAATCAGAAATCCCATTTCGTCCCCTTTTCCTCCACTATCCTCACTAAACATGGTGTTCCCAGATGGATTTTCTCTAATCCAGCAGTGCCATGGCTCGACTCCTGCCAGTGTCCAGCTGCTCACTGAGATGTTCTGTCTGCAATTAGCCCAAACTGCAGACAGGTCTCGGGAACCTGAAAGCGCAGCCTCCCCTCACTCTTCTGCCATCTTCCTCCTGGGTGTGATTGATGAAATCATTGGACATGGGTGGTTGAACTCCATCTCTAGCCTCTCACCCCTCCCTAGAGGTCCAGTGGTGGGGATGAAAGTTCCAACCTGTTACCAAACAGCAAGTTGGTCCTGTTGCCAACTGTCACCATCTATGCAAAATTCATATGTTGGGAAATGCAGGCATCCTCAAGGATGAATACCAGGAGAGCCCAAGCCCCAGCCAGAGCCTCAGAGAGTTGGCTGACAGTCTTATGGGAACTCCTTTGTAGATAGCTATCTGCTTTTCCAGATCCTCTTTTTATCTTTAACCTTTGGCATTTTAATTATGATGTGTCTTGGTGTGGTCCTCTTTGGGCCCATCTTGTTTGGGACTCTGTGCTTCCTGGACTTGTATGTTGATTTTCTTCACCAAATTAGTGAGGTTTTCTTTCATCGTTTTTTCAAATAAGCTTTCAATTTCTCCTTCTAGCGCCCCTGTGATTTGGATGTTGGTACATTTGAAGATGTCCCAGAAATTCTTTAACCTATCTTTGTTTCTTTGAATAGTTTTTTCTTCTTGCTGTTCTGATTGAGTGCTTTTTCCTACTTATGTTCCAAATCATTGATTTGATTCTCAGCTTCATCCCCTCCACTGCTGGTTGCCTGTAAATTTTTCTTTATTTCACTTAATGTAAACTTCATTTCTGCCTGGGCCTTTTTTTTTTTTTTTTTTTTTTTTTTTTGCTGTTGAAATACCCAGTTAGTTCCTGGAGCATCCTGATAAGCATGTTTTGAACTTTACATCTGATAGGTTGCTTATGTCCCTATTGTTTATTTATTTATTTATTTTTTTCCTGGAGTTCTGTTCTTTCATTTGGGTCATATTTCTTTTATTCTTCATTTTGGCAGCCTCCCTGTGGATTTTTTTTTCCCTGTGTATTAGGTAGAACAGCTTTGGCTCCCTTTCTCAGTAGTGTGGCCTCTTGTAGAAAAGCTCACCTATGAGTTATATGGGGGAGAGCCATGGGTAATTGCCAGGGTGGGGCAACCCATGTTACCGATCTGTGGCTCTTTGTGTGGGAGGGCTTGAAGAGGGGACAGTACTGCTACAAGGCTGCTGGATTCTTTCCTGGGAGTAAGCTCTCTCCTGGCACTTGCCCTGATCCCAGTCACTTCACTTTCTCTCCATATGCCACTGGTGCCCTTCCAGCTGTTACCCTGTTGCTAAATCCCAGAGGCAGTGGATCTGCATAAGTCTTAAGTCCACTGTGGACCCTTTAAAATGATTCTCCTGTGAGTCCCACAGTTTCTTCCACACTGGATTTTATAGTCAAAACTTATGGATACTTAACTTCCTGGCAGTTAACCCTGGGCTGTGTGTGATCTGGTCTGGGGCTGGGATCCCTCACTCCTGAGGTAATCCTCCCAATTTTCATCCATCACATGCAGATGTGGGACTGCCTGTTCTGCATCTTCCCACTTCTCCATGTCTCCCATGCCTCTCCATGCCTGTCCACCTCTCTGTATGTCTCAATCTCTCGTACCTGTCTGGATGAATGTGGCTTTATTAAATTCTTGGTTGTTAGATTTCCAAGCTCGGTTTTCCAATATTTCTGTGTAATATTTGTTTTATAGTCTAGTTCTAGATTTTTTTTGTAATTCTATGAGAAAGCGAGGCAAGTTTACCTATGCCTCCATCTTGACCAGAAGTCTGTAAAGCATTTTTTAATGAAGAGATAGTATTTGTCTTAGGACTTGTATATTTTTAAGCAAAATGTATATATTAGGTTGGCCAAAAAGTTCATTTAGTTTCTTCCATATGATGGCTCTAGTAGTGCTTAGTTGTCTTTAACTTCATTTGAAATATTTTTGTTTGTGACAGCTGTCATATCAGTGAGCATTCAAAAAACTTAGTAAATTGGTGAATTTTTGTGCAGCCATTTTAATATTGAAGATGGAAGAAAATGTCCAGCATTTTTGGTGTATTGTGTTTTATTATTTCAAGGCAGGTAAAAATGCAGCTGAAATGCAATAAAAGATGTGTGTAGTGTATGGAGAAGGTGCTGTGACTGAGCAGACATGTCAATAGTGGTTTGCAAAGTCTCTTGGTACTATTGACATTTTGGCCAAATAATTCTTTGCTGTGGGGATGTTGTATGCATTGGAGATACTTGGCAGCTCCTCTGGCCTCTTCCCACTAGGGGCCAATAGCAGGAGATAGCCAACGTTCTCAAAATATCCAAATCAATAAAGTTATTGGTGAAAATAAAAAATGTGTCTTTTATTTTACAGAAAAACTAAATGATCTTTTCGGCCAACCCAATATTAAACTGCTAAGTTTTAACAAAGTTAACTTTTATATTGCTTAAATTTCCATATTAAAAATAATTTCTGTAATATAATTAGCTAAGCATAATTTTGCAATCTTTTATTTATATCAAGCTCATTCCAAATTTGTGAACTATTAATGGTAAATGTATTAGATTATTTTATATTGATTCATGTTATGTGGAAGTACTTGTGAATTTTAAATGAGGACTAACAGTAAACAAATGGCAGACAATATTAACTGAAAAAAATGTCTTATTAGCCAGTATACTCTTACTAAAATTGTTTATTAATTTGTTATTTTAAGATACCATTCAGAACATCAGTGGGAAAAGCAGCAGAGGCTCCTTATTGAAATATTATTGTATCAAAAAGATCTTTCAATTACTAGGCGTGTTTTCTAGAAAAAAACAAATATCAATTCTGTCAGAAGAAGATACTTTATTATCATTTGTCAGAAAATTATTGTAATATGCTAAATTTGTTAGAAGAATATACTCTACTGCCATCTGCTGTAAGATCATTATAAGAAATATACAGATCACTTATATGTGGAGACAACAAAGCTATGACAAAAGTTCAAAAAGTTTTCCAACTAGTAAGACTAATGTGGCTCCTCATGTGGTGTGCAACCTGAACAAGTGTCCATGGGAGTTCGACTTCACACTCTGATCTGAAGGTAAAGGCTGGTCCTTAAGAGGTCTCAGGTCACAAAGAGAGGAATTGATGCTGTCCTCATGACACCGCATCGGGCAGGACAGTTACAGACTTCGTTAGCACAGACAAGGTTCAGCATTCCTGTGCATGAGCCTGGAGGGCCTGCGTGGTCTAACATGGCCACCAGGCAAGCTAACTCTCATGCAGGGTGGTGCTCACTCAGGCAGACGATGGGCTCTCACTTCTGACTCAATAACCACTTCCAGTTGCTGTCACCTTTCAAAGATTCAGTTATGGAAAGATATACCACCATTCATTCAGGAGGGATGAGCAGATATCATATAATATAATTGCATCTCTTACTCCCTTAAATTTATACCACTGATTTTGAAACATAAACATCAAACATGCAGTCTGTCTCTGCTGTCATTCCTCTTGCCCACAGGGACTCTGTCTGATAGGAGCCTGGAAGTGAAGGTGGAAACCTTCCATGTTATTTTAAAATTTCACAATATTATTCCATACTGATTTATACACTATGATGAGAGGTGTGCCATTAACTTACTATATCATGTTGTTCCATTTAAGAGATAACACTTCAAGCTAAATTCCTTTTTTGATAATGTTACTAAATATAGTACCTGCTGGAAATATTTTTGATAAATTCTAAATAGAAACATCTGTCATCCTCTATTTCCGTCCTTTGATGGATATCATTTAGAAAGTAATCACATAAATCTGACAGAAAAAATGTTTAAAATTTGTATCAAAGGGATGTCTGACAACATGGTGGGCCAAACTGATGTAAATAAACATTTTTCTCATTACAAACTCATGGATAGGCTGGATACATTATAATCAAAATTTTAAATGCGGAGTCAAGTTCAAAATGAAAACAAGGGAAATCCCCGGGTATCAGAAAGAAGAGAAAAACAAAACTAGAGCTGAAACCTTGTAGGTTTGTTGATGTTTCTAACAAGTTATAGTCCCTAGGGTGTGGGGACCAGGGTGCCAATGGTCCTATGGGGCTAGATGTGTGACCACAAGCTATAAGAAGTGAATGATTTCATCCATAAACATTCTATTTGCTGACAATACCCACATATATTTCTTTTGGCCAAAGCCCTCTCAGGAGCCTCACCTTCTCTTTGCTTTTCCCTCCTAAGACAGTTCAGTTCAAAAGCCTTTAGGAGGGTTCTACATGTGGTGGGAGTTGGGGCAGAGGCCAAAGGTGGAGAATCAAAGCCCAAATGAGATGAGGAGGAAATCCACATGAGATGGGAAATGGGCCCAGGTGGGGTGAAAGGGACTCCTGTGCCATGATGCAGAGCAGCACAGGGTTTGAAGCGAGAGGAGGAAGAGGATGGCATCCAAACAGGTTGTCTCAGGGCCAGTGGGGTGGGGCAGGCACAGACATGGGTCATGGGTCACAAAGGAATGCTAAAATAAATACATTTAACCAAATCTCTCAGTGTCAGAAAAAAAGAATCAAAAATATGAAAAGGGGAAAAGGTTATATGGAGCCCTGTAATGTTGGTCTGGAATCAGGGGTATCAGTGAACTACTGGTTTTTAATTTATGAAAGTAGAAATAAAATAAATAGAATCAGAGACATGGAAGCAGGGAACAGATTGACAGTGACCAGGGGGAAGTAGGGGGAGGGGAGAAGGGGGAAAAGAAGGGGAAGGGATTAGCCAAGGAACTAGAATAAATGACCCATGAGCATGGACAACAGGGTGGGGATTGAATGGGCGAAAGGGGGGCGTGGGTGAGGCAGGTGAGAGCAATGGGGAAAAATGGGACAACTGTAATCGAACAACAATAAATAAGTCTTAAAAGAAAATAATGATTATAGTAGTAAGAAGCAGAAAAAAGAAATACACACACATATTTCTTAGCTCTCTCTACTTAGAATCCCCCTAAACAGCATAGCTAGCATCAGATCTTGGTTTCAAATATCATTACTCATGTAAAGGAACCAGAGTTCCTAAGAGAAATGTCTGATTTCAGGACTGGGACAGGAAAAGTACAGATGGACCTGAAACATTTTGTTATCCAGAAACTGATGAAGTGCTCTAAGCCATGTCAAAAAATGTACAGGAATCAGCTTCAAAGAGCTCGTAATGGTCAAATATTGGATACTGTTAGCACTAAATAGTGATAAATAGGTTATAAACCTATTGAATAAAATAGAAAATCACAGTGATTCTGATAAATGAATAAGTGAAAAGCTTTTGAGCAAAGGCTATTTATCTTGCTTCACACGGCATTTCCCCCAAATATTTATCAATTACAAAGTTTTAAAAAGTTACTTTTAAAGGAGAAATACTGGCAAACATTATCTTCATCAGGGATCAAGGGAGCATCGTGAGTAATGGAACAAATCAAAGTTTGTGCATGACCTCATAAGATGCAATGATGAGAACACAGCATCACTTTTGTGGTATTTTTGCCCAAGATGTATAACCTGAATCTAATCATGAGGACACATCAGGCAAAACCAAACTGAGTGACGTTCTGCAAGATAAGGCTCCTGCAATTTCCAAACTGTTAATTAAGGTCATGAAAGCTAAGGAAAGTTCGATAAAATGATCCAGACTGAAGGAGGCATGATAGCTAAATGCCCACGTAATTCTGAAATGTACCCTTTTGCTCTAAGAAAAATTATTCTGGTAATAATTAGTGAAGCTTGACTGGAGTCTGAGGATTATATGTAAAGTATCAGGTTAATGTCTTAATGTTGACAGTAGTACTGTGATGATAGGAGACAATATACTTGTTTGCAGGAAATGTGCAATATTTGGAGGCCCAGAATGGCAAATAATTCTCAAGTGGTTCAAAGGAAAAGTTGTTTTTTAGTGTATTTCAACTATTCTGTGAGTTTGAGTTTGTTTCAAAAAAATGTTTAAATATTATTTTTAAAATGTCACCATTGCATCTTTGTAAACAGTTACAAAACCAAAGCTATTTATATAACCTAAAGTGGACAACTGCACTAGAACCCACCCAGGGTGGCCCTGAAGGACATTGATGAAGGGAAGTCCCTTCAGGAGGCTAACTTTAAGCAGAGCACCTAAGGGTTTCCTTTGTCTGGAATAGAGAATAGACAGATGCACAGATCTATACTAATTCATGAACTGTAACTAACAGTTTAGATAGATAGTCAGAGACTTGGTAAGAAAACTATTGGAAAATCTCTCTGAATGGGCAACATGTGTGAAGATATTTGTATCTCACATGAAGGCTCCCTCATCAGAGGAATAGTCTAATAATCAGGTGGAAGATTACCTCATCTGAGGACATCAGTCAACATTCCTCTCTAGACTCTTAATTCATTGCTCAATAGACACATGAAGAAAGTGGCCATGGAAGCAAGTTAGGGAGGTTATACATGAATGAAGCAACATGACTTCTACTCACTAAGACCCATCTGGCTACACCCAACTGTTGAACTGTTTTCCAAAAGCACAGACCAACACAGAGCCCCTGATATGGCACCAGTTCTGCAAAAGAACAAGCCAGCTCTTGGTAGTAGGTTAATTAAACTGGATTGCATCCATGGTGGAAGGAGCAGTGCTTTGTTCTTACTGGAACAGACACTGACAATGGACTTGCCTTCCTGCCTGCAATGCCTCTGCCAAAACTACCATCTGTGGACTTACAGAATGCTTCAATGACCATCAGAAAATTTTTCACAGCACCATTTCTAACCAAGGAACTAATTTTATAGAAAATAAAGTGCAGCAATGTGTTCATGCTCATGGTATTCCCTGTTTTACCATGTCTCTAGAGCAGATGGCATATTAGAACAATGGAATGACGTTTTGAAGACAGTTAAGAACCTATATGGTGGCAATACCTGCGGCGCGGGAACAATGTCCTCAAGAATACTGAATATGCTCTCAATTCATGATTACTATACAATGCTGTTTCTCCAAGAGCCAGAATTCATAGGTCCAGGAACCAAAAAAAGGAAATGTGATTAATTTCTCTCACTTTACTTGTAGTAACAAATTAGCAAAATTTCTGTTTTTCATCTCCACAAATTTGGGCTCTGCTGGTCTAGAAAACTTCACTCTGAAAGGAGGAACTTTTCTACCAGAGGACACAGCAATAATTTTATTACACTGGAAATTAAAATTGGCACATGGCAACTTTAGGTTCCTATGTTAATAAATCAACAGGCAAAGAAGAGGCTATCATATTGGCTAGGGAGATTTATCTATCTTGACAACCAAGAGAAAATTGGGTTGCTACTACACAGTGGAGGTAAGAAAGAGTAAGTCTGAAATATAGGAGATCCTCCAGGTCACTTAATAATGTTATAATGACCTGTAATTAAAGTCAGTGAAAAACTAAATCCAATTGAAAGGACTGCTTAATGGCCCAGACCATTTAAGAATAACAATTTTGATCACCCCATCAGATAGGAAACCTCACCAACTGAGATGCTTGCTGAGGGCAGAGTATTTGGAATAAGTACTTTGTGAAGTTGTTATAAATAGCAACTACAGTGATGTAACCATTTGCAAGAATGACTGTAACATTGTAAATATCCCTCCCTATTGTGATATGAATAAATTTGTGAGTGTATTACCCATTTTTCCTTCCTTCCTCTCATCCTCTGATCATCAAACATAAGGTATACTAACAGTAAACTTTACATCACCACATTTAAATTAAAATATATCAAATAGAATGTGTGATTCAGATAGATGACGAATGAACATCACCCAAAGATAGATAATGGGACATTGTATCCTTTTGTGGCAAGAGGGTTACCATGTTCCAGTTATATGTGAGATCAGTGCTGCATTGAGTTAGCTGGCTGAGCTAAATTACATTCACCAGGGTTCAATTCCCTGAATATTTCTGGTTAAAAGTTGCCACAACAGAAACTTGCATGAGACCTAGAGGACAGAAATGAAGGAGTAGCCAGGGTTTACTGTCTAAAGTCAATGCACTTCAGGCCCTATTTGGAGGCCACGTAAGTTTTCACTAACCTAGCACCTCACTTTGATGCAGCAGCAGAGACTCCAGCTGCTCTGACTACTGCCAAATATTTTCTTTCAGCTTCTCAAAGTTCTGGGCTGGTACAAATGTGGGTCTTAAGCCAATCAACAGCTTCTTCAGCAGGTTGTCATGGAAGTGCCATTGAAGGCTTTGAGCTGGGGAGAGGCCAGTGGGAGTTCTGTGAGTGACAGATGCAGGCTTCAGCTTGTTCCTCAGAGTTTCCAGTTATTCGTGCTGCCCCTCCCTTTACTTCCTCTTTTCTTCCCAACAGCCTGCCTTGTGTCCTCAGGCTCAGTACCACATACAGAAGGAACAGCCAAACTAGCACTGTTCCTACCAGTTCCTGCAGTTTCTAGAAGTCAAATCCCTATAATACCTTATTCTGCATTATTCCAGGTGGTCTGCTTCTCTGATAAAACCTTGACTGATAGAAGAGATAATTTTGCCATGCATGAAGTGCAAAGAAAAAACTATTTTGATTTCTAGAATTACTAAAACAGAGAATTTGAGACAGTAACAGGCAAACCCATATATCTTTAAATGTGATTTATGAATAGATATGCATTAAAAGAAGTGTTTTATCCTGGATTCATGAGAAAGCAAAGCCTGAAACAAGTGCTAATTTGAGGAATCCTTGTAGGACTGCAAGGACAAGAAAAAAGGAAGTGCAGTAAGAAAAAATGAGAAACGTGAAGTGAAGAATGACGGCGCTGAGCACTGCTTCACAAGAGTGACAAGGGAACCAGTCAGTTATGTGGCTGAGGCATTAGCTCCACACTCGGGACTTCTCTGGGGGGGCTGCAAAAAGCCACCTTGAGTCCTCTCTGGAAGAGGGGATGGAGGGAAATGTACCGCTGGGCCCCTCCCATCTCCTGCTTCCCAATGATTCAAGTTCAACACAAAGACTGCAAATCCCCCACACTTTCAGGCCTTGTTACTGCTCCCTCTCAGCAGCTGATCCAGGTGCCAGACCCCACACTATCTGTGGTAGAGGTGGCAGATTCCAGAAATCTCCTCTGTGCAGCTGCATCAGGGAAGCCAAGGCTGAGGAAACAGCACTCTCCGGGCACGTGACCAGTTGGCCTGAGCACTGATGGTGCTAAATCTTCACAAGGAAAATGGACATCTTTTTCCATCAGAAAAGAGAAATCCAAGGAGCCCAGGAAGCCCTATGTCTAATAGAGTAAATAAGTCAGAGAAAGATGGTTAAGGCCAGTGCTTCTGATGAACAGCCTCGGGCAAGTCCAGAAAGAAGGTCCCCTGGCTCTGCAGGCTAAACATAAAGGGGGAGACAGTTAAATGTCTGAGCACATCATAATTGATGAAAATACTAAAGCACGCCTATAACAGTTAAGATCAAGGCAAAAATGGCCACTAGGATAACAAGTACTTAGCATTTCTCTGTAGCAACTAGTCAATGTGTTTATTAAAGGGGAAGAAATTTACAGTTTAAAATAAAAAATGGTAGAATGTCATTGTAGACAGTGTAATTGCATCTTGGAAAATGTATACTTGTACTGTTACAAGAGATTTCAGGGAGATGGATAGATATGTAATTAATAAACAAAAATCATCAGCTTTTATTCATACAAAAGAATTATATTTTATTGATTGAAGGCTATAGTATTAAATGAGAAAGAGCTATACAAAGAAAATTTTAAAAGGCTACTATAGTCAAGAATATAACATGCAGACAAAGAATAGATTACATGATCTTGTTAGGAAGATTCAAAATCAGAATATTTTTAACTCTGAGTTAATTTATAAACATATCACTATCCCAATAAAAATAAAAAAGATTTTTTAGACAGATTGATTTTAGTTTTTGTTCATGTGAAAAAAATAAGAATAACCAGAAAAATCATGAATAAAAAATAGTGATAAAGAGGGATTAGCCTACTAAATATTAAATTATATTGTAAAAGTATATAAGTGGAAACAGTATAGTACTGACTCATGAATAGAAGACATTTTAAATGTCCAGAAATACACAACTATATGTGATAATTTAATGTGTGGTAAAGGTTGAATTGTAAATCGATATGTCAAAGATTTGTAATTCAAAAAACAATGTTAGGGAAAATGTTAGGGAAGTTCCTTACATGAAAATAAATAACAGTTGGATGTAAATGTAAAAATGCAAATTAAAAAGAAAATTGAAGCTACTAAAGTACTATTCTTGGTAATCTCAGAATGGATAGAGCCATCTGTGATAGAAAGCTGACAGAGATTCAGAAAGTTGCCTCCTTGCCTCACATGGTGGGATAAACTCAATGTAGTTTGTGTTACAGAGATTCCGTGGAATCAAACTAAAGCCAAACTCCATTCCAGGTCATTCTGTGCTACCTCTCTCACTCTCCTTTTCCTGCAAGCACTGTATTCTTAGAGAGAGAGAGAGAGATAGGTGTGGGGAAGGGAGGAAGATACAGAGGGAGAGAAACATAGATGTGAAAGAGAAACATCCAACTGGGAACCAAATCCACAACCCAGGCATGTGCCTTGACCAGGAATCAAACCAGCAACCTTTCAGTTTGTGGGATGATGCCCAACCAACTGAGCCACACCAGCCAGGGCTGTAAGCACTTTAGAATAAATCAGATATATAAGAATGCCCATCTCAGGATCTCCTCCAGGGAACTGTAGCTCATACACTGGTGATATATTGTCTATTAGGGAATTAATTTAAAACAAAAGTTAAAATAAAATAAACGTACATTAGTCCTAGTTACAAGTGAGTTTTACTTCTAAGCACACCATGCTTTATTTACTTTATTCTTTGAGATCCAACTTTAGCCTCATGAATTCCCTCATAAATTAAACTTTTGCTAATTAAAATATGAAAAATATCAATAGAGGTATTGGGAAAAACTCCAGGATAACTTTCTTTAGACAATTATTGCATATCAAATGCCTTATAACTTATAGTAGTGTATGTTGGCTAGCATATATCCAATTTCAAGAACTACTGGAGAAGATGCATACTCAAGTCACTCCCATTCTAGTTTTCTATATTAAGAAAATCAGAAATTTAGAAACTAATATTTGCACAACAATGTTTGTCATTGTGTTACTCATACACTTTCAATAGAAAATATAATATTGAAATTAAGCAATTTCATTTACAATAGCACCAAAAAGAATAAAATACTTAGCAGTAATTTTGACATAAGTCAAGATATACACTGAAAACTATGAAATATTATGGAAAGAAATTAAGGAGGATAATTAAATAAAAAGGTGGCCCATGTTTATTGATTGGAAAACTTACTATTGTTAAGAGTGCAAGCATTACACATAATAGCTAAGAAGTGAAAATGACCCAAATGTATATCAACAGGTGAATGAAAAAACAAAATGTGGTAAATTTATATACAAGTATTATTTAGCCATAAAGTGAATGAAGTACTCTCATGTGCAAGAGTGAAGATGGAACTTGAATACATTTTGCTAAGTGAAAGAAGCCAGTCATAAAAGGCCACATATTGTATGAGTCCATTAACTGAAATATCCAGAATAAGCAAGTTCATACACAAAGAAAGTAAGTAGTTTTTAGGTGATGAAGGAGAAGAAAATGGGGTTTTTCTGCTAGTGGTTATGGAGTTCCTTTTTGGGTGATGAAATGTCCTAAAATTAAATAGTGGTGTTGGTTAGAACTCTGTGAACATACTAAAAATTGTTGAACTGTATGCTTTAGAGTGGTGAATTCTGTTTTTTTTCTTTTTTTTTTATTATTACTCAGTATAGTTATAAAAAATGGAGGGATTACACTAGGCTGACTCTACATAAGGAAGTATTGAGTATACACAATATTGCCCAGAGAGCAGTAAAAGATGCTATTGCATCCATAAAGCAAAATAAGGTTTCTTTAAAGAAAGAATTAAAGAACAGAAAGAGACTCCAAAAAATTAAATTTTTTCTTATGAAAATATGAAAAAATATCAATAGAGGTATTAGAAAATAAATATTAAAGATGATCCAGAAAGTAGAACCAGAATACAAAAATCAAAAAAATAAGAGATTTAAAAATAAAATTAATCCAGAAACATGTAAGTAATACAAGTTCCAGCAGGGATAAAAGAAAGGGAGTCAAAGAAGTAATAAAAAAAAAAATAGAAGAAAATTTCCCAGAACTAAGAACCATGAGTCTCTAAATCAAATAAACCAATGATCCAACAGAGTAAGAATCCACTTTAAGGCATTTTTCTCATGAGATTTCAGAATATTGATTACTATGAAATGATCTTAAATTCTTCCAAATAAATAAATGTAACATAAAAGTGGTATAGATAAAAATGGCTTGGCTTTCAGATTCTGAGAATGAATAGATTTTAATCTAAAATTCTGTAAGTAAGTGATCAAGCAAGTAGAAGGATAATGTGAATATTTTAATAATACAGCTCTTTAAGAAAGTACCTTTTATGCACCCTTTTTAAAGTTATTCCAGTGTGTTCTTAAGAATAAAAGGGAAGTAAACCAAGAAAGAGGAAACAAATTTCTACTCAAGAGACTAGTGAAGAAAGATGTTCAGAAGTTCAGATGGCAGTATTGTGCTACATCTACAGAGAAATCAAGTCAGGGAACAGGAGGATGAAGGAGGAAAAAACTCTGATGGTTGTTTGAAAGATATATTTTAAAGAGCTGATTAGGGAATAGTGATAGACATAAATAAGAAATAAAGCAAAACAAAATGAAGTAATTACTACTGCCCTCTGCCACAAAAAGTAGTGTCCTGCTAGAAAAAAATATAATAGTACACAAATTGGTGAAGCAAAAATATTTACATACTCATAATGATGGAAACATTGATTGTTGACTTAACAAAAATTAGGACAAAATTATATTAAAGAAATGAAAGAAGGGAGAGGTAGTGCGGAAATTATGTAAAAGTTAAACTCTCAACTACCATAACAGTAAGTTAATAGAAAACATCTAAAGACAATGAGTTAAGAAATTATAATTTTATTTTGTTTTAAGATTCCACAGATAAGTGAAACCATACAGCATTTGCTTTTCTTTACCTGACTTAGTTCATGTCGCATAATAATCTCTAGATCCATCCATGTTGTCACAAATAGCAAAATTCTAATCCTTTTTATTGCTGTGTAATATTCCATTACATGTATCACATCTTCTTTATTCATTTATCTATCACTGGACACCTAGATTGCTTCCATATCTTGGCTATTGTAAATAATGCTGCAATGAGCATAGGGGGTGCATATATCTTTTTGAGTTAGTGTTCTCATTTGCATTGAATGCATACCCAGAAGTGGAATTGCTGGGTCATATAGTATATCTAGTTTTAGTTTTCTGAAGAATCTTCATACTGCTTTCCATAGGGGCAGCACCAGTTTGCAGCCCCACCAACAGTGCATGAGACATCCCTTTTCTCCACATTCTTGCCAACACCTTATTTGTTGACCTTTTCATAATAGCCATTCTGACTGGTATGAGGTGGTATCTCATTGTGATTTTAATTTGCAATAAATTTGTATTTTGGCTATTTGTGTGTCCTCTTTGCAGAAGTACCTATTCAGGTTCTTTGCCCATATTTAATCAGATTGTTTATTTATTTATTTATTTTTGGTATTGAATTGTATAAATTTCTTATATATTTTGGATCTCAACCCCTTACTGCATATATCGTTTGTGAATATAGTCTCTTAGTAGGTTGTCTTCTTCTCTTGGAGGCTTTCTTCACTGTGCAGAAGCTTTTTAAAATTTTTTGTATTTTATTTAATCTTTCTTATATTTTTCCATTACCTTTTAATCCCCTTACACCCTCCTTGCCCCAGCAGTCACCACACTGTTGTCCATGTCCATGAGTCCTTTTTCCTTTTGTAGAAACATTTTTATTTAATTTCTTTATTTTTGTTTTTGTTTCCCTTGCCTGAGGGTACATATTCGCAAAGATGTTTACTCAGACTGATGTCAGATAGTTTATTTCCTGTGTTTTCTGCTAGAATTTTTATGGTTTAAGGCCTTACATTTAAGTCCTTAACCTACATTGAGTTTATTTTTAATATAGTGTAAGAGAGTGGTTCAGTTTCATTTTTTTGCATACATCTGTTCAGTTTTCCAAATACCACTTATTGAAGAAACTGTCGTGACTCCAGTGTATATTTTTACCTATTTGTCACAGATTAGTTAAAATTAAAAACAAAAGAAAAGCAGACTCATTGAAAACAGAGACCAAAAAGATGGTTACCAGAAGGGAGTGGGTGGGGAAATGGGGAAGGAGAATATAGTCAGTAATCACAATGAGAGATGATTACAGGAATTATTAGGATAATCACATTGTAAGCTACAAAGTGTCAAATTACTGTATTGTACACCTGAAACTAATATAACCAATACAAGATTGTATACCAATTATACTTAAATTAAAACTAAATAAAATACATTTTAAAAAGGGAAATTATATCATTTAGGAATATAAGCCAGTTAAAAAAACTTTCTCTGATTCTTCCTTAGGAAGTGAACACAGAATTAGTATAGTACATGGCAGGTCAATATACTTTTTTGTTATAAAGCTAACATAATTTGATTGTTAGCAGTTTGTACATATCAAAAAAATTATTTTAAAAAGAAAAACTGGAGTCATTTGGGATATATGAATAACAAAATAAATAAGCACATCAAATATACACCTTTTTATCAAGTTTAAGATTTTTTTCACATTTATACATATTGAAAATCTGATACATTTTACAATCAATGACATCATTTAACTGGAAATGAGTTCTCTTTCTTAAGAGAACATAAAATAATGCTTTATATAATCAACACCTTAGCTTTCATGAAATATGTATTCTGTAAATTACTGTTAAAAAACAAAGAATACAGTTTTTAAACACAGATCATTTATGAAAATTGCTCATATATTAAGCCACAAAGCTTCTGTCAGTTGTGCTTACCATGGCCAAGTAGAAGTATCTGGTATAATATAGGTGAAGTAGGCACCACAGTCTTAGTAACATAAATAATGAAGGAAAAAAATGAGCAAGAATTAATATGGAGTTGGCGGTGAGATGTCTATTTTCAGGTCCAAATAAATACATGAGTGGAAGTTGAGAGCCATCTGTAGATGCACTGAATGGAAAGAAAAAAAATTAGGGATGAGAAGACCAACTGGAAATAATTTTGGAAAGTTCCTAATGTTTAAGACCAAATAAAATTTGGTTATAACATTCTGGACAAACAAGTAAATATCTTATTTTAGCGAGCTAACACTGGAGTGATGTCTTTTATAATTAATAATTTATTTATTTTAAAAATATAGTTGACCTTATACAATATTGCATTAGTTGCAGGTGTACAGCATAGTGATTTGACATTTGTATACTTTATGATGTGATCACCATAATTCTAGTAACCATCTGTCACTGTACAAAGTTATTATAATATTGTAGACTATGTTCTTTGTGCTATACATTACATCCTTTGTTTTATTTATTTTATAACTGGAAGTTTGTACTTCCATTTCCCTTTACCTTTTTCATCTATCCTACCTTCTGAGGGCAACCATCAGTTACTCTCTACCTATGAGCCTGTTCTTATTTTGTTTTGTTTGTTCATTAGTTTGTTTTTAAGATTTCACATATAAGTTAAATCATACGGTATTTGTCTTTGTCTGACTTATTTCACTTAGCATATTACCCTCCAGGTCCATCCATGTTGTTGCAAATGACAAGATTTCATTGTTTTTTATTGCTGAATAACATTCCATTGTACATGTATATCATATTTTTATCCATTTATCTATTAATGGACACTTAGGTTGCTTTCATATCTATGCTGTTATAAATAATGTTCCAATAAACATAGGAGTACATATATCTTTTCAAATTAGTGTTTTCATTTTCCTCAGATAAATACCCAGAAGTGAAATTGCAGGTCTTAAGGGAGTTCTATTTTTAATTTTTTTGAGGAACATCCATACTCTTGTTCATATTAGCTATACCAGTTTACACTCCCACCATCAGTGCAAGCAGGTTACTATTTATACACATCCCTGCACACACTTGTTATTTGTTGATTTTTTGATAATAGCCACTCTGACAGGTATGACGTGATATCTAATTGTGGTTCTGATTTGCATTTCCCTGATGATTAGTAATGTTGAGCATCTTTTCATGTGTCTGTTGACCATCTGGATGTCTTTTTGGAGAAATGTCTGTTCAGGTTCTCTGTCCATTTTATTTTTAATTTAATTGTTTGTTTTATTGATGTTGAGTTATATAAGTTCTTTATATATTTTGGATATTAACTTTATCAGATATGTCATTTGCAAATGTCTTTTCCTATTCAGTATATTATATTTTCATTTTGTTGATGGTTTTCTTCACTGTTCTAAAGCTGTTTAGTTTGATGTAGTCCAATTTGTTTATTTTTGCTTTTGTTGCCATTGCCCAGGGAAATGTGTCCAAAAAAATTGAAATCAGGTTGCATAATACCTCCAATATTCTTCTGGGTTTTTTTTACTATTTTGTTTTAGCAATTTGGGTTCTCTTGTGATTCCATATACATTTTAGGATTTTTTTTTAGTTCTGTGAAAAAATGTCATTGGTATTTTGATAGGGATTGAAGTAGATTTTTAGATTACTTTAGGTAGTAGGGAACTTTTAACGATCCATGAGCACAGTATATCCTTCCATTTATTTATATTATCTTCAACTTCTTTCATCAGTGTCTTATAATTTTCAGAGTACAGGTATTTTATGAGAGAGAGAAAGATAAGTCTTTATGATACACAGTGGCAGAAACCTACCCTAAGCATCTAACTAAATTTGCCACAGGAAGACATCATGGTGACTATATAGAACCCATCATGGCTTATAATGTTGCAAGTGACAGAAATGTTCTTAGATGATACCCATTAAGCTTAGGTCTTATAATTTTTTCCATATTTTACTGCATACAGTACTCAGTTCCCCTAATAAAAGCTGCAGACTGAGAACCTTTGAATAATGCGATTGCAAAAATGGAAATATTGCGTAAAGAAAGATATAACGATTGTCCAATTATCATGCAATTGTCACATATTATGGCCCTTGCTGGTGATGCTCAGTGGATTGAATGCTGGCCTGTGAACTGAAAGGTCACCAGTTCAATTCCCAGTCAGGACACATGCTTGGGTTGTGGACCAGGTCCCTCATTGGGGGCGTGTAAGAGACAACCAATCAATGTATCTCTCCCTGTCTTTCTCCCTCCCATCCCCTCTCTCTAAAAATAAGTAAATAAAATATTTTTAAATTGCTCGTATTATGAATTTCAGCCACCTAGACAATAAAGAACAGAATAAATAAGTATTGCAGGATGAGAAAGATGGAAACTAGTTAGTCATCAAAAACAAATGGGCAATCACTTCTGACTGTCCCCATTCTGGCTCATTCCTGCTCCTCCAAATTCCCCACAACCACTAAGAATAATCAACTCTTATTTTTACTTTTGGGTAAAGAATGTAGGTTCTATCCAGGAGGCAGTTTTTTTTTCTCTCTCATTTAAAAAATATTTCCAAGTATCCTGAAAGCAAAGAATAAACTTACGTGAATTTTACTAATCCTTATTTTAAGTTCTTTCAGACATAGGCTTTTCAAAGTTCATACCTTATCTCCTCACCAATGATAAATATTTGAAATTAATATTCTATTCAAACCACATTAAACCTCCCAGTAATGTAAGAGTTTAGGAGAAAATTTTATCTCTATAGGAATACATGCTAATGTATTTGCTTTTAAATGTAATTTCTTAAGCTGAATTTTATATTGATTTTTATAATTACATGGTTATTTAACTTGAAGTTTGAAGTAGATATGTTTTATGGTGTTGTAATTGTTATGCTGGCAAATTTTTCTGAAATGTGCTCTAGTACTGTAAAGAATATACCATAGATTTTTGCATCTTTTACCTTCTTTCAAAGCCCACTGATACAGGAGCCTCTATTGAAAAGCCTTCATCAATCTTCAGTTCTTTATTGTTATTTTATTGTTTGTGTGTCTGTACCTTTTCTTCCCTTCAGTCGTACAGCAAAGGATGACAGTGGGAGTTAGTGAATCTCCACAGATGTAGGAAATAAGGGGTATAGTGTCTGCATAGAATTCAAAACAGTAATAAAACCCACTTAGAGTAGGTCTGCTTTTTATTATCACCATGCTCCAGCAATTCTACATAGTGATAAAGTATGCTTCCCCGAAATTATTATGTATATGTTCAACACAATTGTTGTAATTATGGCTGAGATTTTATAATTTATATGTAAGCTTCAAATTAGTACAATTGTATTACATCTCCCATGAAGAATGCTGTATTCTCCTTAAGAGGGAATAGAATCTCCAGCCATATAGATGTGGATTCAGTTCCATGCAGTTGTTTGGAGACTAACTTCCTAAGGTTGCAGATTTTTGTCTTTTTTCCAGCACTGTTGTGTCTTCATCCATGAAGGTGCCACGTGTACCTGCCTTCAAAAAGTAGACTCAAAATAAACAACAATAGTGTGATGATCATAAAGACAAAAAAACAACTTGAGTCACCTCAGTTTTGTCATTCCATGTGAACATATGGAGATTTTATTTGTGCTTAAAATGTTTAAAACCAAAACAGTGTGCAAACAAAAAGGTGTGACATTTTTTGTAAGTGAAAATCTTATAGATGTGAAAAATATGCTTGAAATATATACATTTTATTTTATGATTAATAGTGAAAAGGTGTTTTTAATGGAGGGAAACTATTTTTAAATAATATTCTCTGGGGTCAGATGATGAGGTACACCATAGCCCACTCCCTCCTTCCTTATTAAGCCTCTTCAATATTGTAACATACTGCTGGCTCTGATTAGTAGACATTCTGAGGAGACACATATTCAGAATCTGATTATTGTTACAAAAACAAATAATCAAATTAACATTTAATTTAAGTAACATAAAATCAATTTTAGAATGCCCCCCAAAAGAATTATAACCAAGTCATAAGCTATAAACACGTGTACATGTATGTAAAAACAAACAGATAATATACATAGTTTATATACATGTTATTTTATATGCCCTTTTGGAAAAATATGTAAACACCCTTCTACATAACTCTGAGTGGAAAGAGGAAATTAAAACTGAAAACACATAACATTCAGAAGTAAGTAGCAATGAGAAGGGGCTATATACCAAATCTGGACAAGGCAGACTTGAAAGGAAAATTCAAAAGCTTTAGCATCTTCATTAGCAAACCAAGTGTGTTAATAGCAAAATAATTAACTTTTAAATCAAGGAGATATTGGGAATATTAACTGTAAAAAAAGAGGAAAAGAATAAAAATTAATGAAACAGGATAAAAATTATAATAAACATACTAAGAATTAATAATTTTAATTATTTCCTATAAATTAACATGGAAATTACAAAATATATAATTATTTAAGTGAATGGAATAACAATATAAAAAAGACAAGAAACATAAATATATGCTTAAATCAAGAAATTACACACTAAAACAGCTTTCCTATTTTTTAAAAAAAACCTCACCCAAGGATATGTAGAGAGGAAGGGGTAGAGAGAAGGAGGGAGGGAGGGGGAGAAAGTGAGAGAGAGTTGCCTCCTGTACCTGTCCCAACTGGGGATTCAACCACAACCTAGGTATGTGCCCTGACTGAGGATTGAACCTGCAACCTTTCACTATACAGGACCAGCTAAACCAGCCAGCCAGGACCAACTTTCCCATTTGATGGGAAAAATTTACTTCTTTTTTTTTTTTTTAAAGATTGTATTTATTTATTTTTAGAGAGAGTGGAAGGGAGAAAGAGAGGGGGAGAAACATCAATGTGTGGTTGCCCATCATGTGCCTCCAACTGGGGACCTGGCCCACAACCCAGGCATGTGCCCTGACTGGGAATCAAACCAGTGACCCTTTGGTTCGCAGGCCGGCACTCAGTCCACTGAGCCACATCAGCCAGAACCAAAATTTACTCCTGATAACATCAAGTGATAGAAAATCTATGAAGAAATGAGATTTCTGATACACTATTCATGGAATTTGAATAATGCAGTCTTTTTGGAAGAAAATTTGTCAGTACTTAACATAACAAGTGACCATACCCTTTGACCTGACAATTCAACCTATAGAAATTTGTTTTATAAAAAGATTTGTTTACATGTTCACAAAGATATTTGTACAGAAAATTCATTGCATCATTTTTTGTAACAAAAAATAAGAAACAACCTGAAAGTCAGTCAACATGGCATTTCCATCTAATGGAATGCTATGTTGTCATTTAGCATGAATGATGCAGATCTATATGTACAAAAATAAAAAACTCACTCTCCCTAATTCCCAAGCAAACTATTAAGTGAAAAAAGCTAACTCATGGGGAACCATATAGTATCTCATTTTTGGAAGTAATTTTTTAAATAGTAAATATGCATGTCCATCTTTATAATGCATGAAATGCAATCTGGAAGAACATACAACAAATTCTTTCCTGTTGGGGTGGCATGACATTGAGGTAGGGACATTACAGAAGAGTTTTATTTTTTATTTCACATATTTATGTATTAACTGAAATTCTTAATAATGCACTGATGACTAATTTGTAACTATGAAATCTATATTATATATCCTCTAATATATATGTGTATGTGTATATACATACCTTTATATATGTGTCTGTATAAAGATAGCACAAGAGTGAGTGGAAGACAGCTCAGAGGTTAACATCAAAGACAGGATGGTTGTAGAGTGGTCTCTCAAACCAGCCTGCCTGAGTTCAAATTCTGCCACTGTGTGTTCTTAGGAAGGTAATTAACCTCTTTGGCTCAGTTTCTTCATCTGTGAAATAAGGGTAGTTAATGGAGCATTATCCAAGTGAACATGTATAAAATCCCTAGATCAGTGCGTAGCAAATATGAAGCACTCAAAGCATACAGAAAAGCAGTCTTAGCAATTCTTATTAAAACCAAGAGACAGGCATTCTCCCAGAAGAAATGTTGGATAGTCCCAAATTGGGAATGGATAAGAAATGAAGGGAAACATTGAAATGTTATTTTGACATTTGAGAGGACTGAACCAACAGTGTTGAATCCTCAGGATAGTAAGCGAAAAGTATAAGAATTTCAAAAAATGCTAATACCTTCAGTAAACATACAAGAAAAGAAAGGAATGATGACAACATAGATTAATTTGTGGTACCGTCGTCGTTGGCAGCCGTCCGTCTCGAGAGACGATGGTGTAGCTTCTTAAGAGTCTATCTGCACCGCCGAGAATGGCTGTGCAGTCCGACTCGGGAGTGACACGGTATCTGTCTCCTCCCGTGTTGAATCGACATCTTGCGATGACGCTGGAGTGTCCTCTCCAGTGAAGCTGAAGCTACAGAGCCTGGGCAGGGTGATATGGAGGGTCTGCTGTTGCCCATGCAGCAGACCCCCCCCTCTCTTCACAGCTGAAGGGCCCAAGGGAAAGACGGAGTCAATACAGCATGGCTTCAGGTGCGCCGCAGGAGTTGCCGGTGTTGACTACAACGTCAAACCGCCTTAGGGACTCCGGCTCCGGATTTTCTGTCGGGGTTTACTCCCTTAGCCTTTCCCCTGAAGAGGTATGCCGCAAGGCAGCGGAGGTTTTTTGGGGTCAGAGTTTTCCTTCTCTGATTTGTGGTACCAGGCTTGAAGTAAATATGGTTAGAATAAAAGCATTCATTTTGTATGTAATGATGACAAAAGGAAGCAGTAAACAAAAGGTGAAGGCAATGTTGGAGGTGAAGGTGACTGATGGAAAATGATCCCAGAGGGCACAGGAGGAGATGGACGCAATAGCACAGAAAGAGGTGAGGAAATAACTGTTTTCAAAAAAGGATTTAAAGCATGGATCCAACATTCTAACACAGAATTATAAATCCTGAGTTTGAAATCTGCTTTGTACTGAGAATATTTACATAGTTTATAAGTGGAGAGGAGCAGTTTCCCTGGTGGCTTAGGAGATGAGTGTGGCTATCGTGGTGAATGACAAATTAAGGCATTGGAAGGACAGGAGGCAACTGCAGAGCCTCAGAACTACTGATGAAAGTTTAAAAGAGTTGTGGGTATGAGGGAAAGTTAAATCTAGGTGTGGGAGCTTAAGAAAGAGTATGTTAAGTCAACCAGTTACAAGATTTTGAAACTCTTCTCTAGCACAGGAAATAATGGAATTGGTAAAATGAGCTATCTACATAAATCTCTAAGGGATATATACATTATATTTTTGGTGCGATCTTTTAGCACTTTGGTAGCATTTTGAACACCGTGTATTTAATTTGTATTAAAGTGCATTGAATCATAACAGATTGCATTTGCTGTTATGTTTTTAAATCAAATTAAGATATTTAACAAATTTACTGGCCCCTAAATTTCAGTGTATGTGTTTTTATAATCAGAAAAGAGACTTGGAAAACAACCTCAAGCATACTTTTAGCAACTTTATTTACAACTAACTCCACTCATGTCTGTCATGTTCTAAATCCCCAGGCAAAAGATGATGTATAAGGAAAAGTGAGACTATGGTGAAGAGTGAGCATGTGGAACAAATGGAGGGAGAAGGAGACATGACACTTATTCCCCCACATATTCTGACATGACTTTCCCATGCTTACAATTATTCTAGTGGAACTTCACTCTTCTTTGGCAGATGTTTTGCAAGAAGATGAATAAAAGTGGTAGACAGACACATGGAGAAAGTGAGACAATATATGCCTTTGTGACAAGGAAACTTTAGTGCATATGTACATGGATCCTTGAAACTTGTAAGACTGTATCTCACTCTAAGTAAACTCAGTATGTGAAACAGTATTTAATAAGTGCAAAACACAAATCAAAAGGTTATTACTTACTTTAGAAAAGACTATTTCATTTCATGAATGTTTTCTCTTGAGGTTTTGCTTTATTTTTTAATTAGCATGCAACCCCAGGGCACTAAACATAAGACTTGATTTACACACAGTGCTTTAGAAATGTATCAAATTCTGCCCAAATCCCAAAAGCAGAAACATAGCTATATCAAATGTGGCTCAGTAATAGCATTTCTATAGTTTGTGGGGTCTAATCCAGGCAAGAATGATATTTTACAATCCTAATAACCTTTTTGTTGGGTAAAGAGGTTTTCCTAAGCTATTTATAAAGTGAAATTGGAAGAATTAATGAGGAGGAAGCTTCTTCTCAACAAGTGGATTGGCTGAATGAGAAGTATTTTCCTGCTTTGTCATGTGTAAAAAAATCAAGAAATTGTTTTATAATATACACTTGAATATCTATTTTCTCTTTCTGATCTTAGATCTTTGTTAACACATAGAGTGGAAACTTTGCTAGGCTTTATCCCTTTTTGATATCTAATTAAATCTGATTTAGTGGAAAATTTATCAGTATGCCTTTTTCTCTCATATTTCATCTTTGGATATGGACAGACACCCATTTTTACCATGCACTGTATGTTGAAAGATCAAATACATCAGCATAATTTAAATAAATCTGAGCCCTATAAATTCCCACTGGATGCAAGACCACAAATGGAAACAAGAACAAGGGCATGCTCAATGACATTAAAATGCAACTAACTTAAAACACAAAGGAAATGCATTTCTATGGAGTGCCTAATAAATCTACAGCAGTCATTTCCACAGAATTTTAGTGAGCCAAACACCTCAGTAATTTTCAAGGGAGAATTACACATTCATAGCATAGGAAAAAAAATATTTGTGGCCATAAGGCTACATGGATTATCAATTTACATGCTTTGTTTTTTAGTCATAAGAGACTCCAGCCAATTTTCTAGGTTAGTAAAAATTCCTTGATAATTAGGTGATGTGCTAAAGTGAAAATATCTTTAGATTTAGAGTCTTCGTTTACTTAATTCTTTTACTTGACTACTGGACTTATTTTAAGTGGCTGTGACATTGCAAATACAGCCAATTTTTTTAAAATTAATTATACCAATAGCGTATTAGTGTAATCAATTAATCTTCTGAAAAGAAGATTGTAACACAAATATATTTATATAAGAATATTATTTTATTATCGTAATACAACTATACTTGTATAAGAATATTAGTAGGAGTAAAGAAAGAGGGAGCAGCAAATGAGAGCTGGAGGGGAGAAAGAAAAGGGAAGGATGAGGGCTAGAGGTCATAGCAAGGCAGGAGCCACAGACTGGTTCTGGACTCAAACAGAGATAAGAAATCAAGTTTTCCTAATAAAACAGCAAAAGCCTTTATTGTTCCCTCCTTATCACTAATGTTTTTAATAAATAATCTTTCATTTAATGTGAATCCCAATGTTGTCATTTTATCTCTCCTCCCATCCAGTGATTACCAAAGAAGAAAGGTTTACGTAAGCTTCTTTTTATCCAGATACCTTCTTAAAAGTCTTTCTGAGGTTTAAGAAACCCAATTGTCCTACTATGAGCCCAATATTCTGTATGTCATTAGTGATCTCTCTACAATTTCAAACCATGATTCTTCTATTTATTCAACTACTTAGTTAATAATCTATTATCTCCCTGGCACTACAATAGGCTCTGGAGAAATGTCAACAAAAAAGACAAAAATTCCTGCTCTCCTAGAACTTATACTCTACTTGGGGAGGAAAGAAATGGTAGAGAGGGTATATAATAAAATAAAAAAATATAAAATATACAGATGGTAATAGATGCTATGGAGAAAAATAAAGCAGGAAATATGAGAGAGAGTAGGTTTGTGGAGGTTGAGGAAAAGGTGAAGTTTTAAATAAGAGTGGTCAGAAAAATCCTTACTGTAAAGTGTCAGTTGAACACTACACAATGTAAAGGAGTAAGTGTTTGGTATATGTGCTTAAAGAAATGAGGATACCGTAAGAAGCCTCTGGGACAACTTTAAGCAAACCACCATTCACATCATAGGGGAACCAGAAGGAGAAGAGAAAGAGCAAGAAATTGGGAATCTATTTGAAAAAAATAATGAAAGAAAACTTCTCTGATTTGGTGAAGGAAATAGACATGCAAGTCTAGGAAGCACAGAGAGTCCCAAACAAGATGAACATAAACAGATTCACACCAAGGCACATTATAATTAAAATGCCAAAGGTTAAAGATAAAGAGAGAATCTTAAAAGCAGCAAGAGAAAAGGAGATAGTTACCCACATGGGAGTTCCTATAAGACTTCAAGCTGATTTCTCAGAAGAAATTTTGCAGGCTAGAAGGGACTGGCAAGAAATATTCAAAGTCATGAAATGGAGGGACCTACCCAGGAAAGCTATCATTTAGAATGGAAGGGCAGATAAAATGCTTCCCAGACAAGAAAAAATTAAAAGAGTTCATAATTACCAAACCATTATTATATGAAATGTTAAAGGGACTTATTTAAGAAAAAGAAGGGATTGCTAGAGGGAGTGAGGGGAGGAAAGAGGGAAAAATTGGGATGACTGTAACAGTACAATAAATAAAATACCTTAAAATATATAATTATCAATTAAAAATTGATATTCATTTAATATATCTTAGGTTATAGATAGTTTCATTTTATGATACAGGTTTAATCATTCTCCATACCTTTTTTTATTGTCATAAAAATCCCAAGTTAAAGAATTCTCTTCCATTTTTTCCATGTATCTGTTAATTTCCCACATCATTTATTGAATAGATTGTCTTTATCCTATTGCATGTTCTTGCCTCCTTTGTCAAATATTAATTGAGCATGAGGGCATGGGTTTATTTCTGTGCTATTTTTTTTAAATGTATTGGGGTAACATTGGTTAATAATATCTGTTCCATTGATCTAACGTCTTTTTATACCATTACCATGCTCTTTTGATTACTATGGCCTTGTGGGATACTTTGATATCAGGTAGTGTGATTCCTCCAACTTTGTTCTTCTTTCTCAAGATTGTTGTGGCTATTTGGGGTCTTTTGTATTTCCATATACATATTTGGAATATTTGTTCTAGTTCTGTGAAATACACCATTGGCATCTTGATAGGAATTTTGTTGAATCTAAAGATTGCTTTGGATGGGATGGACATTTTAATGATTTTAATGATGTTAATTCTTCCTATCCATGGGCACAGTATATGCTTCTATTTATTTGTGTCTTCTTCAATTTCTTTCTTCAGTGTCTTTTAATTTTCCAGATACAGGCTTTTTGCATCCTTAATTAAATTTATTTTTAGGTATTTCTTGATGCAATTGTAAATGGGTTTGTTTTCTTAGTCTCCCTTTCTAATACTTCATTATTGGTGTATAATAATGCAATCAATTTCTGAAATTTATTTTATATCTTGGTACTTTACTGACTCATTTATCAGTTCTAGTAGTTTTTTTGGTGGAATCTTTTGGGTTCTCTCTCTATGTAGTACATCATGGATGTGTAGAAAAGGGAACCCTCATTCATTGTTGGTGGAAAACAGTATGGAGCCTTCTCAAAAATTTAAAAATGAAATTGCCTTATGACCCAGGAATTCCACTTCCTTGAAATGTGTATATATATATATACAGCCTTGAAACACTAATTGAAAAGAAAATATGTATGCCATGTTCATTGCAATGTTATGTACAATAGCCCATTAGTAGATGAATGGATAAAAAAGCTGTGGCATATTTATACAATGGAATATGACTTGATCATAAAAGAGAAGGAAATCTTACTTTTTGTGACAGCATGGATAGACCTGGAGAGTATTATGCTAAGTGAAATAAGCCAGTTATAAGCCAGTCAGAGGAAGACAAATAACATGTGATTTCACTCATATGTAGGATCTAATGAACAAAATAAACAGAATAGAAACAGACTCAGAGAGAGAACAGACTGACAGCTGTCAGAGGGAAGCACGGTTGGGTGGCTATGAGAGAAGTGTGAAGGGATTAAGCAAAACAACAACAACAAAAAGAAAACCTCATAGACACAGACAACAGTTGGTGATTATCAGAGGGAAAGGGGGTAAGGGGAGGAGACTAGACTTTGGGTGGTGAATACACAGTACAATATACAGTGATATATTCGATATTATAGAATTGCATACTCAAAGCCTATATAATTTTATTAACCAATGTTACCCCAATAATTTCAGTACAATTTTTTTAAAAGTGTTTTTAAAAGGTGTTTTTAATTAGTGATATCTATTCCAGGACGTATATGCGAACTACTACAGGAAACTTGAAGGTCCTATTGTAGAAAAGCTGCTCCAGCTAACAGAATTCTCTTTTCACAAGACTTATTTCAGACTGGATATGAGCATTTTTACTTACATAGTTTTAATGGAATCCAAAGAAGTTTTGACTGTAATCAAGCAATCAAATACCTTTCTGAGTGTTTTTTTCCTGTTAAATAGTTTGGGTTAAAAACACACTCATTTAGTAAAACCAAACAAAATCAGATATAAAGAAGCAAAGACGTATTATTTAAATAAAATGTATTGTTTACTACCAAATAGAAAAACAGATAGATAGTTTTACTTTTAAACTTAAGTTGATAACTCTCTTGAAGCAAGGTAACATTGTCGACCAGTTCTGCATATGCTCCTCCAAGTATTGTCTTTTTTTTTTACTAAATGAGAGAGCAAGGTCTGCTGGGTATAATTTTCTTTTTCAGAGTGAATGCTGAAGCAATTTGCCTCACCTTCCCTTGGTGAAGTGCATTACTTTGAGTTTGCTGTTGGCCACTTTAAGTTCCAGTAGCTGAGTAAAAACCTAAGTTTTCAGCTTCATACCTCTTTACCTAGTATTCATTAACAATTGTTTTGCTGTGGAATGTATGGAATGTATGAAGCTATGCCTAAAATTATAACAAAATCACCCCAAAGGTTTTTTTCTTTTTTTTTTGGTCATTAATCTACAGGTGTTCCTTTCTAATGTAAACCCATAAAGGAAGAACTTGGTAACTGCCTGCAACAGAATGAAATAAAAATGTTAATGGTCCTCAAAGGTGGAGCTTCTGAAAGTAAATCTAGCAGCACAAACTTCTCCTTTTTCACTTAAACCAAATACCCGTTTTCTTGTAACATTAGTATAGAATTTATCAAGAGAAAGAAATTATCATAAAACCTTAATTAGACATTAAAATAACTAACTAAAAGAAAGAACAAAACATAAGATAATTTCAGGTATAATTTGATGAATAATGCCCACCAATGTATTCAAATAGAGAATAAAAAAAAGTTAGGCAAAAAAGAGGCAGGAGAAAGCAGAGAAGAGCAAAGAAGAAACAAAATCCCAGCGGTACATAAGAAAAATAAAGAAAACAATAAAAAAAATTTAAAAAAGAAAAATATCCCACTATTTTTAAAGCATACATTATTAGTTCAATAATATTAAAAACAGTAAGTCACAGAATGATTCAAAAACATTTAAAATATTTTCTTATTAAAATTCTGTTTAGCCCTGGCTGATGTGGATCAATGGATTGAGCACCGGCCTGTGAACCAAAAGGTTGTCAGTTCAATCCCTGCTCAGGGCACATGCCTGGGTTGCAGGCCGGCTCTCCAATTGGAGGTGTGCAAGAGGCAACTGATCACTGTATCTCTCACATATCGATGCTTCTCTCTGTTTCTTCCTCCCTTCCCCTCTCTAAAAAGAAATAAATAAAATATTTTTTTAAAAATTGGAAGACTTCCAGCCAAGATGGAGGTGTAGAGAGACAAGCTGCATCTCCCTCCACAACTAAGAAGGAATATAACTACCTCGGGACTGGAAACAATCAGGAGTTCCAGGGGGTCAAGCTGCATGGAAGTCCAGCAAACAAAGATATAGGGAAGAGACAGGTGGGAGGGGCAGAACCAGGGCGGAGAGGATGCAGTGTGGTGTCAGGCCAGCAGCTGCAGAGGCAGGTCAGCAGAAAGCTCAGTCACATATTTTAAAACGTCAGGAGGGACACCTGGGGAGCATTCCAAGCTCCTCGCCAGACCTCTCAGCTCACTGTCCCAGCACTGGGGAAGATCCAGCCTCATTGCTTCTGGCTGTGCAGACCAGTGGGGGTTGGGGTGGAGGCAGAGACTGCCCATCCTTCAGCAGAGTCTGCTTGTTTAAAGGACCACCATGGTCCTAGAACATCCGCTGACCCACCCACTCTGGGAACAATGGCCATGGCAACAGCTAGAGGGGTGCCAGTCCGGTGTGGAGGCGGGAGAGGTGCCTGGAAAAGGGGTGAGTGCTGGGCTGGTGGTATTGTTCCCTCTCGGACCCCTCCCTGACATACAGCACCACAACGTGGCAAAACAGGTCTCCCTGTACTGACGAATCCCTAAGGCTCCACCCCTTACAATGTAACAGGAGCGACAGCTCTACCTGGGACATGGAGGCAAACAAACACAGGAGCCTGTCAGAATGAAGAGACAGAGAAGTGTGGCCCAAAAGGGGAAGCGGATAAAGGTTCCAGTGGGAGAACTAAGTGACAAGAAGATAGCCAACCTAACAGATGAGGAGATAGGCAACCTAACAGACACAGAATTCAAAACACTGGTGATAAAGATGTTCACAGGCTTGACAGATTTGACAGATATGCTTGAGTACGGCAAACACAAAAGAGAAGAAGTGAAGGCTATGCTAAGTGAAATGAAGGAAAATCCACACAAAACCAATGGTGAAGGGAAGGAAACTGGGGTTCAAATCAATGATTTGGAACATAAGAAAGAAAAAGACAGTCAACCAGTGCAGAATGAGGAAGCAAGAATTGAAAAAAAGGAAAACCTCCCAAATTTTGCAAAAGAAATGGACATATAAGTCCGGGAAGCACGGAGGGTCCCAGGGAAGCCAGACCCAGAGAGGACCACACTAGGACGCATCATGACTGAGATGCCAAAGGTGAAAGATAAAGAGAGAGTTCCTGGGGGCAGCAAGAGAGAGGCAGAGAGTTGCCTATAGTGGGGTGCCTATAGGACTATCAGCTGATTTCTCACAGGACACTTTGCAGGAAGGAAGGGACTGGCAAGCAGTATTCAATGTGATGAAAGGCAACCTGCAACCAGAATTACTCTATCCAATAAAGCTATCATTTAGAGTGGAAGGGCAGATGAAGTGCTTCCCAGACAAGATGAAGCTAAAGGAGCTCATCATCACCAAGCTATTATTGTATGAAATGTCAAAGGGACTTACTTAAGAAAAAGATCAAAACTATGAACACTAAAATGACAACAAACTCACCACTATCAAAAACTAAACCTAAAAAATAAAAACAAAATCCAACTAAGCAAACCAGAATAGGAACAGAATCATAGGTATGGGAATCATTTGGAGGGTTATCAGCTGGGAGAGGGTAGGGGGAGAAATGGGGAAATGGAGCAAGGACTAAGAACCATAATTGGTTGGTACAAAAGAGATAGGGGGAAATTAAGAATAGTATAGGAAAGGGTGAAGCCAAAGAACTTATATGCACAACCCATGGACATGAACTAAGGGGAGGGTGTGATTGCTGGAGAGAAGGGGGGTATTGGGTAGAGGGGAGCAAAGGGGAAAAAATTGGAACTACTGTAACAACATAAACAATAAAATATACTTAAACTCTGTTTACATGCTGTGCTGTATTTTTATTTAATGTACTGGCACTTTTGTAAAAATACTTATATCTCCTTCCTTATATTGTTGGATGAATTATTTTATATAGATAAGTTCTTATGAAAACAGAGTATTCATATATTGTCTCCAATGCAGAGGACTCATGTACATTAATCAGAATATTCTATTCTACTTGAATAAACACAATAATAATGCTAAAATGTTTATATTTTCTGCATGCCTAACTATTCCATCAGTGCTTTAAGATTGCCCATTTATTTCAAGTACAATTTGGATATCCCCAAAAACCTAATGGTTCCTTCCTCATTATGGCCATGTGCTCACATTTATTCAAATAGAGCAGCATCCTTTAAAAATAAAATAAATAAAGTATCTGATTGTGGTTGTTGTTTTGTAGGTTCAGACATTTAAATGCATTCTTCCTTGAAAAAAAATAACAACTAAGAACAAAAGTCACAGGCAGAACTTTGCAACACCAACTGACTTGAAAGGAAAACAAATATCCACACACCCCCTCCAACACCCCGCCATGCAAGGAAAAATACTGTCCATTCCTGTCAGCTTTTTCACCCTCTTTTGTGTTCCAAGAAATTGCGAGTAATGAAAACAGGGCAGAGCCAATCAAATGGGTGTGTATACTCATGCACTATGAGAGTTGAAAGCTCTGCATTTAAAATAAGGTTTATGCATAATTCATAGACTATACATGTTTATGTAAATTACCAAAGGCGGAAGTGTACACGAAACCAGAATCTGAGGTAAAATGACAATGTTATAATATACTGCTGGACTTGCATCTTGCCAATTCAACACCCCCTGTATACTATTCTTGAAAATTACATCATGCGCCAGCTCACACTAGGAAACCTAATAACACTTTGAGGCTTACAAACATTGTATATTTTTCAACATTTATTTCAGATTTAATATATTATTAAACACAGAAACTTAGCTATATATAATACAGATAGCCTGGGAATAAAGATATACACATATATTCCTGTTAATGAGTGTTATATAAGTTGAGAGAAATAGAAACATTGCCTTGATATTTGATTTCAAGATAGGGTTTTTTTTAATGTATGGAGATTTCACCTTAAAAAAAAAAAAAAGAAGAAAAAGAAATCTTCTCATCAGTGGTAACAGAGCTCATGAATTTTGGAAGATCAGTATTACTTGGAAGGCAACCTCTCACCTAACATGGAACATGGGAGTGGTTTCTAGCTGGTGGTGCTCAGCTTAGACTCATCTGGGTTATAGTGTTCCTTTGAATCAGTCATTGTGGGTTGCCTGCGGAGGGGAAGCGCTTATTTGCATGAGCTCTCCACCTCCTGGTCAGCTCTGACAATGTTAGCAGCTTAGCACTGCAATTGGCAAAAGAGTGTTTCAAAATAATAATAATAATAATAATAATAAATAAGGGCTTCCAAAGAAAACACTGTCACCGAATTAAGTCCAAAGCACCTGAAATTCATTGCTCTGTTATCTTTTTAAATTGTTATAAATATAGCAGGCATTTTAAAGTCATTTCAGTTTATTCCTTTCCTAATGTACTGTGTGAACCATTTTTCATATGTGTTAACGTACTATATGCAAATGACATTTAATGTATTTTATTCACAGAATGCATTTACAAATCATTTTGCATATGGAGGGAAGCAGTTGTTTCATTTTTGCATGTGAAACTGGAAAGTAGGAGTACATATCACTACATTTCTAAAATGAAAGAAAATTTAAATGGAACGAGGAAATCCCACAGATGGTATAATAGAAATTTTCTGTTTCTAACTCATCTATTAGTACCTTTTTCTCACTTCATATACTTTCAAAATCAAGTGCTAAATTTTCCTCCCTAAGAATTTTAAGCTCTTGTCATTAGAAACAATTATCCCTTCCATTATTCCTGCCTAAGTCCAAGTATACTGGTCCCATGTACTACCACAGTAACTGAAAGTTATTTTCTACCATCTAATCATCGTGTATTTTATTCATGGCACTTAAAGACTTTCAAATAATTTGCAACAAATTTATTTTATTTTAAATAGTTCTTATACACTAAACTATGTAAAATAACTAAGTGTTTAAAAATGCAGAGTAGATTAAATGTTGGAGGTGTATTAAAATTCCATTTTTACATAAATTAAATATGTGACAAAAACAAACATCTCTAATTATGATAAAAATAATGGGGAAAATGTGTACAACATAATACTTTTATTCTGCTAATTTATAGAAATAGTTCCCTAAATGGTTATTATTTTCACTCCTTGTATAGAATGACCAGGAAAAATGCTGGCAATTACTCTGTGAATGGTGTTCTTCCTTGGCATGAAGCTGTAACTAATTTGCATGTAACATTGTTGGCAATGAAGCCTGTGACATACTGATCATCATCAATATTGGGAATTCACACTGCCAACTGTACCTCCTCATACACATACATACTGCCACTTATAGATCAAAGTGGGTGTTGAGACTGCAGTCCTGAGTTATTAAAACACAACATGCTAGTGGAATTTTAAACATATTTTAGAAGTGCAGTCTTTATCATCAGAAGGGTGTTTATTCCCCTGTTGTGTAAACAAAAGGAATTATCTTATAAACTTATTCCATGGAAATAATTATCTTTTACCTAAATTGTTATATTTTCTTCAAATGAAAAAGGCATTTGGTGCAAATGAAAAATTTTAATTATTAGATAGGATAGTAAAGGGCACTTTGCATTGTTTTTCTATAACAGAACAGAAAGAAAGTTAAAAAATCTTTTTTACATTTAAAAATAAGAAAGGGGAAGCTCAAAATGTAAATACAATCCACTAATATTTGAGCACTGGTTTAGTAGTTTCCATGCTGTTGTGAGTCCACAAATATATGCTTGAATGAGGCAACTTTGACTTCATTTATCAAATAAATAAGCAAGTAAGAAAGCAAAAAAGAATTTTATTTTAAATTATCTGGATAATTTTCTCAGTTATTTTCTCTGTGTTGCATATAGTTACTGAAGGGTTTATCTCCTACTATACATCTTTGTTGTTGTTGTTTTTTAATTTTGCTTTGTATATTTAAGAAGACTAAGCATTTTGAAAATAACATAATGAAGATTATTATTATTATTTATTGATGTAAATAAAAACTTTCTTGATAACAAAATAGTGAATTGGTTATGGAACTTGAAGGGAATTAAGTTTTCAGTGGAGAAATATTTTTCTACCAAATTTTTGAATGAGGTTATATGACTGTATTCGAGAGTTTACATCTGCCCTATAAGACTATATATAGTAGATTGTTTCTATACAATAGTTCAAGAATTGCCTGTTGAGAAATACAATATAGGTATGCCCTAGAGTATAATTTATAGTATGCTTACAAGGCATTTTTCTAATGCCCTTACCTATTGTGTACTACCTGTCTTGTCCTCTAATTTTCATGAGACTCTATTGTGCATCTTATTTTTTATTTAGTGAAGAAGTTGAGTAATTGGTTATGGATAGTAAGAGAAAAAAATCAGTCAAATGTGGATAACGCTGGCCTGATAAGACTGAAGTGAAGTATGCTTTCAGTTGTGTAGTAATTCCCAGCTGTGCTCTAGTTAAAGAAAATATACAACATGACACCCCTAGCTTAACTCAGTCACACATTTCATACAGGTTGTATTTTTCAGATGACACCAAGTTACAAGGGTTGCTAACACTTTTGAAGAAAAGATCAGAATTTAAAATGACCTCGATAAATTGAAGAAACAGCATGAACCAGATGAAAATACTGGCTAGCCACAGGTCCTACAGGGAAACAAATCTAAGCTAGAATTCATCACTCATTTACTTGTTCATTCTCCACATACTTATTGAATGCCTACTATATGCCAGCCACAAGCTAAATACCATTTAAAACAAATTCATTTTTAGTATGGAAATTAACCCCTTTATTCAATGAATTATTGATCCTTTTAGAAAATCAATCCCCTTCAAAATTATGTTCCTACATAGTATAAAACCAATAGACTTAAACAGAAAAAAATACAAGAGATCATTAAATACCAGCATCATGCTGATATATGTATGTGTATACACATATAAACACATACAACCTTTATTCTTTTAAAAAAGGAATCACTTTGGAAGAAAAAATGTCACATTTAATGTTTAACTTATAAATAATAAAGGTGATTAAAATATTCTACTGGTTCAATTCAGAAACACAGTACTTCCCCTCTTGTCTGCATTTTTCCTTTCTGCGGTTTCAGTTATCTGTGGTCAACTAAGGTCTGAAAATATTAAATAGAAAATTCCACAAATAAACTATTCATAAGTTTTAAATTGTGTAACATTTTGAGTATCATATGAAATCTCATGCTATTCCTGCAGGAATGTGACTCATCCCTTTGTCTAGCATATCCACGCTGCATGCTCTCCATACCAGTTAGTCACTTAGTGTCCCATCTCAGTTATCAGATTGGCTGTCATAGTATTGCAGGGCTTGTGTTCAAGTAATGCTTATTTTACTTAATAATTACCTCAAAACTCTAGAGTAGTGCTGCTCGCACTACTCTAAAAAGCTAAAAAGTGCTTTTTCTTTTAAAGTGAAAAGTTGAGTACAGTTCAATAAGATTTTTTTAGGAAGAGACTACATTCACATAACTTTTATTACAGCATATTATTATTATTGTTATATTTTATTATTATTGGCAATCTCTTTCTGTTCCTAATTCATAAGTTAAATTTATATAGATCTGTATCATTGTATATATATGGTTCAGTGCTACTCGTGAATTCAGGCATCCACTGGGGTACTGAGACCCATCCTCTAAAAATAAGAGGGGCTACTGTACTCAATTCAATTTAAAAATTGATTCCAGTAGTGTCCTACATTTGCTTCCACCCAGGCTGCCTTGAAGAAAGGTAATAATGCATCCTGATTTTAATTTGGACAGT
The DNA here is from genome assembly GCF_987537825.1 of Furipterus horrens. NCBI lineage: Eukaryota > Metazoa > Chordata > Mammalia > Chiroptera > Furipteridae > Furipterus > Furipterus horrens. Next base: position 56,543,331 of record NW_028327175.1, on the reverse strand, counting down.
TTACACCTGCTATCCCAGCATAATTATTCATCTCTTTCACTTTCAGAAGTGAAACATTAAGTTTTGTGATCCCCTACCTTGAGATGTCTCGTCACCTGTACCTAAGCAATGAACAATTTGATGATATGTCATTCCTGCCCTCGAGATGTTGGCTGGACACTGAGGGAGACATGAATATCAATAGCTATTTTGAGGGGAAATCAAGGACCTGAGGATGAACAGACTCCACACAAAGGTACAGATAAAAGGGAGCTAGTATACAAGAAGCCATTAAAGCTGTCAAACTTAAAAAAAAGAAAAAAAGGATGGCAAAGCCTAATTGCCAACTTGTCAGGTACAGTTCAACTTTGAGTAAAAACCACTTTAGATAGGTATGTTTAACATGAAAACCATGTTCCAGAGATAAAACAGGCAAAATGAAAATATTATATAATAGTAATATTCATAAGTAAATATATACCTATATATAATGAAAAACATTTTCATTACTTCACCATTCCTTAAAAATGGACAATGTATGTTTTTCTGGTAAACAATATTTTATAACTGTTCTTACTTGGATTAGATTTCTCATAATGTTTTTCTCCTCTCAATTTTGTAATGTTAGGTATGAGGAAATAAAGAGTTAAATTTTTAAACAGTCACTGATATGCGCTCTAAAGCAATTATTCTTCTGTCACCAAGAGATAAATGTACTACCACAAGACATTACAAATGTGCTCTTCTAGACTCTAATACAAATTACTGTCAGACCACACCACTTAAAGCCTTCCTCCTCTTATTTAGTAAACCAATTTCTTTTGATTTTTGTATGTATAAAGAAAAAAAATATCTTGTTCTAATGATTGTGGAACACATTTTAACATCTTTTAACCTTTTAAAATAACATTAACTGCTTTTTAATGCTTAACATCATTCAATACTGAGACTTATGGACATTCTAGAAAAAGTTGGTAAGGAAAGAAGCCTCTGATGAGTTTTCTCCCATCTGCTAGAGTTGCAGAAATCACTGCCAGCAATAAAAGGAATTCTAAAGTTAGTGCTAACCCCAAACAAGCCTTATGAAGAATTTAAACTGCAAAAATTGGAGCATAGCAGGGTGGGATTGCCGGAGGGAAGGGGGATGCTGGGCAGAGGGGAGCAAAGGGGGGAAAAAATTGGAACTACTGTAACAACATAATCAACAAAATGTACTTTAAAAAAAAATTGGAGCATAGGTTTACCTTTGTGATAGTCTCATCCCAAGCAGGAATGATCTCAAGGTTATTCGGGGCATATCAGTCAGCCAAGACATTGTGAGCATAATGCATACATGTAAGTTTGCACTATAATTTTTTCAGTTCTTTGGGCCTGTGAAAAGTTGTCCAATCAGCAACTCATTCTTGGGAAGCTGAAATTAAAAAGTAAACAACTTGGCAGCCTACAAGCCATGAGAAGGTGCCATGAATTAGGTCAAGGGCCAGGGTTGAAAGGACTCCAATATGTATAGTGGAGAACAATATGAAAATACAGAGCATAGAAAATACTTAACATAAGCCTAAGAGACTGGCCAGTCTATAGATATTGTTTCCAGACCAGCCCCAGACATTTACTCTATTCACCAACCTCCTTTAAATAATATACATTATAACTCTTATTTTTTCAACTAAAATAATTTATTTTAAAAAGTGAATAATTTAGTGTATGAATAAAGTGTAGGACTGAGAAATCAATTGCCTTGAGTTCAGAGTAGAGGTTGTTTGTTGCAATTAATGGAAAATAGGTTAAATGCTAGGCCAAGAGACTTGGAAAACCTGGCTTTGAGACCATTTATCATGAAAAAAAATTCTCTACACTTAATTTGAAAAACTTTTACTAAGTTTAGAGTAGGGGACTACAAGGCATTGGACTTTTATCCAACAAGATAATTTATGCAAGTCATAACAATGGCAAGAAACAGAAGCAAGGAATATTCTTTAAGTCATGTTTTCTGTTTGGAAAAATAATGTCTACTTTCTACTTTATAATCTTTCAAGTAGATATTAAAATCACTTATCAGTGCCCTAAATAAGAACAATTATATTTGGATGGCATCACTTTCCATCATCATATTCATAGGGGAGGGAATCCCATCACCTCACCTTCTTTGAAACTAGTCAGCAGTTAATTTCCATGGAGTTTGGGCTGTGGACAAAAGTTAATGTTTTTTTATTTTTATTTTTTGGTAGCCCCTTAAAATACTGATGATGAATCTCAACTTACTGGATTTTGAAACAACAAGCAGAAAAATAGCAAAGAATCAAGATGCATTATATACACTATTATCTAAAATCAATTCATTAGTATTTAATGCCACCAAATCATACACTTAAAATAATTAAAATTATAAATTTTATGTACTACAACTTAGAAAATTAATTTAAGTTTAAAACATTTTTTAAAAAGGCCTTTTCTTTCCCATCTTGCAAAATGGCTGGTGAAAAAGGATACTATGGAGAAGAAACATGAGGCCAAGAAGGCTGATACTGGTGGCAGGTTAAAAAGGGTAACTTCAAGGCCAAGGCATCAGAAAAAGGGAAGCCCCATGGCTGCTGAAACCCTGTCCTAATCAGAGGAATTGGCAGATATTCCAAATAGGCTATGTATTCCCTAAAAGCCATGTACAACGGGAAGTATTCAGCAGCTAAAACCAAATCGAAGGTTGACACAAAATAAAAGGAGAGCGTTCATGCTACTGTCACAAAACCACTTGGTGGCAACAAGAATGGTGATACCCACATGGTTAAAGTTTGCAAAATGCCTATGTATTATCCTACGGAAGATGTGACTTGAAAGCTGCTGAGCCACAGCAAGGAACCCGTCAGTCAGCATGTTAGAAAACTGCAGTCAGCATACTCCTTGGACCATCCTCATCATCCTCACCAGGCATCACAGCAGCTACAGAGGGCTTTTTTTGATGCAGCTGAGCAGTGGCTTGCTACTTGTCACTAGATCTCTGTCCATCAATTGAATGCCTCTGTGTAAAATACACCAGAAATTTGTCATTGCTGCCACCACCAAAATGCTATCAAGGGTGTGAAAATCCCCAAACATCTTACTGATGATTCACTGATACTTACTTCTAGAAGCTGCACAAGCCCAGACATCAGCAGGGTGAGATCTTCACAGAGAAAGAGAAATAGATTACAGAGCAGCTCAAGGTTTATCAGAAAGCCATGGACTCACAAATTCTGCCCAAAATCAAAGCTGTCCCTCACTCAGCTTCAGGGATACCTCCAATCTGTTTTTGGTCCCACAAATCAGATTTATCCTCACAAAATGGTGTTCTAAATTTCTTACTCAAAACCTAATTAAATACCCGATCTATAAAACATAATAAAAATAAAAAAGGCTATGTTTAAAAAAAGAAAAATTCTTTAACTTGTTTCTGCCTCTGAAAATTATGAGCTTTAGAGCCAACTAATTGTGAAAAAACTAATTCATTAGGACCTGAGTGGAGAAAGAAGACATTTCTTATCTAGGTTTTCTAAAACAAATAGGTAGGGAAAGGCCAGAGTAAGACACGCTTTGAGAGTTTTATCTTAGAAATGCATTGAGAATAAAACAAGCTTAGTTCTCAGCTCATCTTTATTTTTGAGGTCTTTATTATCATTATGGGGGGAATTAAAACAAATGACCAAGTAAAAAGAAGAGGAGACAGGTGATAATTAAGAGCGGAAAAAATTAATTTTTAAACATTGAGAAACCCTTAAGTATACTGATTGCTGCAACTGTAGTGATATGAGGACTATTCATTTGTTTTAAAAGAGAAAGAAGGAAAGAAAGAGAGAAAGAAAGAAAGAGAGAAAGAAAGAAAGAAAGAAAGAGAGAAAGAAAGAAAGAACAGAAAGAAGAAGAGAAGAAGAAAGAGAAGAAAGAAAGAGAGAAAGAAAGAAAGAGAGAAAGAAAGAAAGAAAGAAAGAAAGAAAGAAAGAAAGAAAGAAAGGCAAGAAAAATTGTTGGCACATCATAGAATTAAGCAAAGCTATCTCTGCTTGTATGTTAAAAGTGTTTTTAGGATGACTCTCAAACAAACTAAGATTTTGTTACCCCTATAAAAAATGGCATTTTTCAAGACACCAGATAGCATCAGGGTCACATTTTATTAAATATTTTCTTTTTTCCCCTTTTTGAATTCCCTCAGCTGGGGGAACATAGGTATCCTTTATATAGTGCAAACTAATATGTTAAATTTCTCTACCAAAAAATGTATGTGGTGGGGAATTAATTTTGCTTAATTTCCATTTATGGACTATATAATGGGCCTGTGATACTTCTGTGCTGCTCTGCAGTGCTATCCTCATGCTCTCTTTTTTTCTATTCATTGTTCTCTGCCAGAAACAACTCTCTCTTCTTGCTTCTTTTCTCTCTGTCAAATACCAAGCAAGAGATACAATAGATAATCAATTGCAAACTGAAAGTGATAACAAACTACCAACTTCAAGATATGGTAGTTGTAAAAGCAGCAGGTCTGTTTCCTCAGGAAAATAAAATGGCAGACGGAGGCTCCACTTCTAATAGAATGATGTATTTCTATAGGATTATTTATAAAAAAATATTTTCTTCCCCATTTTGCAGAAAATTAAAGACAAAGATATGAAAAAATCATGAACCTTTGCTCTTGTTTTGAATGTTAGTGGCATGCTGACCCAAGTCCAAAGACAGAGATAAAAAGCTTTGGTTAAGGTTCTAGGTAATAAAGACTTTTCCTGGTTTTTCTCCTACTTGCTTTGCCTTCAGAGAAATAAATGAAAGCGTCGTGGCTATATGCATCAGCTCTGAGCAAAGTTATTCGTTAGGAGTTTCCCACAGGAGCTTCCCATCTCTCCTTTCATCACCCCTCCCTTGTTGATGGGTATATGTTGGTACAGCCTTTTGGGAATATCTTTAAAATTTAAAATACACATACTCCTTGATCCTGACTCTTGTATAAATATTTCTGTAGGACTGATTTTGAGAAAAAGAAAAGCAGCTCCTGGCATGTGGGAACTTGCTTATCATTTACAGCTAGGCTTCAACGGTGTTAGTTGCTTGTGTAACTCCTATAGCCAGACAGAGGTGTTCTTCTATAGGACATAATCGGACAGAACACCGACACCAGACAAGGTCACTTTGTGACTGTGATGGAGTGAGACCAAAGCAAAACAAACAAACAAAGACAGCTTCCTAGAATCTTACCCATAACTGTCTAACCACAACCCAAATCTCTCTAAGTGCTTCCTAACCCCCTCTTACTGAGATTCCCCATGGTTCTCCCTGATGGTGGTCTCTCTCACTACAGTAAGCAATGAGCTCAACTTACTTTCTGGCGGTCTTTGGTGGGAGGGCAGGAAGAATTCTTAGAGACAGAATGTTATTTATAGGTGTTTATAATACCAAAAACTGAAGACAACTTATTTATTCAGAAATATGCAAAAGATTCAAAAAGTTATGACATATCCATTTCATGAAATAGCCTTTGAAGAGTAAGTTAGATGCATGGTTATTGGAATGGGGAGGAAAGGTCTTTAAGACTTGCTGTTATATTGGAGGAGAGGGCAAGCAGTGAAATAAAAGTACAAAAAATAGGATACTATTCTATGTTTAAAGAAAAACAAACCTGTGCGTGTGTAGAAAAAAGTACTGGAAAAGAATGCACATCAAACTCCTAACAGTGGTGTGGTAAAAAGGTAAAAAAGATATTTTTATATTTCAACCTTGTACATGTATATTGTTTTTTACCTTTTTATTGAATTTATTGAGGTGAGGCTGGTTAACAAAATTATATAGATTTTAGGTGTACAATTCTACAACACATCATCTGTATGGTGCATTATGTGTTCACCACCCCAAGTCAAGTCTTTCTCCATCACCATACTCTCTTCCAGCTCCCACAACCCCTCCCCTGTTGTCTGTGTTCATTTTGACAAGGTTTTGTCATTTTGTAAGTTTTAGAAAAGACTTTTTTTTTAACTTGGCTTCTCAATAAACAAATGTGCATATAATAATATATATGGCAAGATCTGTCCAGAAGGTATCAGCCAGGTAATATGAAAAATAGAGACATATATTAAAGAAGATACAAGAAACATTGTACATGAGACAATGACACCTCAGTCCCCTTCAAAGTAGGCACCTTGGGACCTCACACAGTTCTCCCAGTCGCCATCAGTTGTCCCATCATATTTTCCTGAATCTCATCAACAGTCTGAAATCTCTTCCCTTTCAAAGGTGATTTTAGTTTTGGGAAAAGCCAGAAGTTGCAGGGTGCCAAATCTGGGCTGTAGGGGGACTGAATCACCTGAGTGATTTGATATTTTGCCAAGAAACTCTGCATGAGATGTGATGCATGAGCAGGAACATTGTCATGATGAGGCTTCCAATCACCATTTGCCCATAGCTGTGGGTTTCTGAATCATCCAAGTACTTTCCGCAGAGGAACATTCAAGCTTAATGCAAAATTTGATGCAGATTCATTATTCTGCTCACTAAGTCATTTTTAATGTCACAGCCAGACAGTACATATGTTCACCCAATGGTGTCTACTGCCCCCACTGACTAGTACAGTGAAGTTGTCATTGTTGATGCATGTGCATTCCAGTCCACTTTCCTTGGCCTCCAGGTTACATCTATATTGCACAAACCAATCTCATTATATTAATAATGGCTGGACTTTTTCCAGACAGACCTCATATAATGTCTGTGTGCATTATATATGTTAAGGGGGTGATATAAACACATTTCTTTGCATCTGCTTTCATATATATATATATATATATATATATATATATATATATATTTCACAGAAATGCTCTAAGTCAACTGGTATAGGCCTAAGTCAGTGTTTTTAATAGCTATATAATATTCCAAAATAAAGATGTTCAGAGATTATTTATCCTTTTTGTATATATTTTGGCCACTATATATATTTCCTTGGATGTATATACTTTCATTTCAGTGCTTTTTATCCTATGGTGTATAATGACAGGAATGAGATTTGAAAGTCAAAGGTCATGGACTATTCTTAATTTTAATAGATATTAACAGTTTTCCTCAAAATAATTCACATTTCTCCAGCAGTGTTTCAGAATACTCTGCCCTCTAAATCCCTCTTCTTCTAAATTTTGCCATGCAGATACAAAGTAATAACCCAATTTTACATTATTTTGCATTTCCTTTCACAAAAATGGTTGGGTACATATTTATTTATTTATTAGCAATTTTGAATTTACTCATCTGTGAATTGCCTTCATAGCCTTTGTTCATTCTTTCATTTTTACTCATTTTGTTAATAATTTATGAGTTCTTTGTGTATTATAGATAAAGCTTTAATTTGCAAATCTTTCTTTCACAATGTTCTCTTCTATTTACTTTGGTTTTCATATCTTGCTATTTTTATTGTATTTTTTTAAAGTTTTTATGAAAATATAGTTGGCATAAAATTGTATGTTAGTTTCAGGTGTACAACATAATGATTTGACATTTGTTTACCTTCCAGTGTCACTATCACGGTAGGTCTAATAACCATCTGTCACCATGCCATGTTATTACAATATTTTTAACTGTATTCTCTATGCTGTACACTACATCTATATATCTTATTTATTTTATAACTGAAAGTTTGTACCTCTTATTCCCTTCACCTTTTTCACCCATCCACCCACTTCCTCTCTTCTGGCAACCATCATCAGTTTATTCTCTCTTTCTATGACTCTGCTTTGTTTATTTGCTTTGTTTTTTATTTTTCACATGTAAGTAAAATCATAAGTATTTGTCTTTCTCTGTCATATTTCAATTAGCATAATAACTTTTAGATCCATTTATGTTGTCACAAATAGCAAGATTTTATTTTTTTTATTGCTGACTAATGTTCCATTAGTCATGAACCTAAAAATACTTTAATTTTTTCAAAAACTTTGCTATCAATAGCCTTTCTCTATCCTGAAAAGGAAGGTAGAAAATGTCTGTAAGTCCATGAGCGTGAAAATAAAGCATTATCTTACTAATCAGGCTAAAACAAAGGTCCCAAGTAAGATGATGTTTGATTACACTCTGTTCAAAATCATATGTTACATATCCCTTCTATGTGTTTCCCCATACCATGATCAGCTACATAATATGGGGGGCCAATTGAAAAATAAAAATGTAGGTCCCTTATTCAGTACTCAGGAAATATATGCTATGAAGGGCAAAGGAAAGAAAGAGGAACATCTAAAGGAACCATTTTGAACTTCTCTCAGGGAGATGAAATATGCTGGGTCCTAGGACCCTAGTTCACTGAGGCCAGCACAGCAGGGAGATCAGAAAATCAGAAATCAGTGCAGCAAGTGGGGAATCAGGGCCCCGCCCAGCCTCTGATGGCACACAGAGCTGACCCTCTTACAAAGATTGACCCCTCCCTTGAAATGGATAGTTAATTCTTTCAGCAATGTTTTATAGTTTTCAGTGTATAAACCTTCCATCTCCTTAACTAATTTTTCCATGGTATCTCATGCCTTTTGATGTTATTGTAAATGGGCGTGTTTACTCAACTTATTTTTCAGCTTGTTTATTGCTGCTGTAGAGACACACAACTGATTTTTGCACATTGATCATGTATCCAGAAACTGTGCTGAATTTGTTTATTATTTCTAGTAAGCTTTCTGTGTGTGTATTTTGATACTTTTTATAGATAGGATGATATAATTAGGAAATTTAATTTTACTGTTTCCTTTCCAATTTGGATGCCTTTTTTACTTTAAATAGCAGTTGTAAAAACAGACATCATTGTCTTGTTCCTGATTTTAGAGGAAAAGCTTTCATTCTTTCACTATTGAGTATGATGTTAGCTGTTGATTTTCTATAAATGCCCTTTATTATGATGAGGAAGTGCTCTTCTAGTGCTTGGTTTCATTTGCTCTTCTTTTTCTAGTTCTTTAGGCTGTAAAGTTAAGTTATTAAACTTTACACATATTTTAAATTTAAGTTTTTATTTGTTTCTTCCAATAGTTTCTTTTTTTTAAGTAAACTTTTTATTTTAGTATATCTTTAGATTTACAGAAATATTATAAAGATAGTAGGGAAGGTTCACATATACCCACAAGCAATTTCACCTGTTATTAACATCTGACATTAGTATAGGACATTTGTTACATTGATGAACATAAATTGATACATTGTCGTTAACTAAAGCTCATTCTGTTTTTCTTCTAGTTCTTTGTATAGCTGTTGTATACTCTTGAGTGGATATTTTTCTTTAACTAAACACTGGTATTCAGACAGACACTGGAGTGTCTTAGGCAGTAGCAATTTCAAAAGTAATGGTTATCTCAGTGGTCTCTACCCATGAAGGGTAGCTGCAGAGTAGCCAGCTAGCCACCAGGGGCCTGTCTGACAACATAGGAAGTCTCTCTCCTTCTAGGTCCCACAACTGGAAAGATAAGTCTTCAAGCCCTTCTAGCCGAAGGGTAGACACAGCTTAAGCCAACCTACTTAATCAGATTCCTCTGTAGCTTCTCAAGTACTAGGTAAATCAATAGAGCCCGTAGAAATAGTTGCATGGATCTCCATGATTCAAAATTAGTATAAATTTTCTCTCTAATTGTTGCTTCAGGGCTCTTGGCTACTCATCCGCAAGCTGTTGTCCATTCCAGAGAGGAAAATTTCAGGATAGCCATCTCCATCCAGATCTGGAAGAGCTCAAGGCTTCTAGGGCCCCACATCCCCACACCTTTATCAACTTAGCAGCTGCTGATTCAGGAAAGGTAGGTATCTAAAGTGGAGTTAAGAGCATAGAATGGTAGTCATGTGTTTTAGCCACTATCTTCCCAGTCATATATATATATATATATATATATATTTCTTAATCCTAAAGAACAGTTTTGTTATGTAATGTAGCCATCCTTTTTACATTGGCATGTATCTTAGAGATTTAAATGGAAAACATGACCAGTATACAGAAATTTCATATATGGATAATGGAAAATTTTTAAGTATTTATATATACTTTATGTAGCTAATATAAACATCACATTTCATAAATAAGTGAATATAAGTATTATTTGCTCCAGAAAAACAATGAATTGAGTTTTATGCTCTAGTCAAATTACTTCTTTCAACCAATGAGTAAATAAGCATACTACACCCTGGAAGATCAATTCCAAACACAGAGTTAAGAAGTACAAAGTATTATCAGTATATTTTCTCCATGCAAAATGCAAAGCTTCATTTATTTATTTTCTAAAAATAAAAATGTCACAAAAAATAATTCATGTGAAACTTCAGAATAAAGTCATTAAGCAGAAAAACCTATCCAAAGTCATTAGAACCAGTTACTGTAATTTGAATATATACTGTTGCAATCTTAAAAACCTTTATAAGTCAGTGGTTATTAAATGACATTTATTTTTCAGTGAGTAACAATAAATGGTTTGTTGTAAGCCCCCCGAGCTATATTAAAGCTATTAGAAAAGATTCTTCACACACTTCAAAAAAATCTATTGCAAAGGATATTTTTCTCTAAAAATATTTTTCTGTAGTTTTCAAAATTATGAAGAATGAATTAATGTTCCAACTCTCTGGCTTGCAACCTACAACATTTTATTGATCACCCAACCACATAAAAATACAAAAGATCTATTCCTTATAACTTAATATACTTCATAAGAGCAATAATTTTGGAATTATCTCAAATCATGCTTTAAAATACATATTAAACCCATACCAATTTCATCCTTTTGCTTATAGTAGTCTCAGAAGCCACTCATTTGCTACCATTTACCTAGCAAAACTTTTCACCGACTAAAGGTAGATGGGTAAGTAGCAATTTAGAAAGTTGCTACAGATAGTAGTATATTTTTTATTTGTACTTTGTTGATCTGTCTTGGACTTTTAATATACTTGTTTTTATTTTTGTAGGATGTGCATCTTTTGACAAAGATGAGAAATAAAACTATTCTGTAATTACTCTAGCAACCCATGATAAGAAATAAGTGGGAAATTTTGCTTGTATAGTTAAATGATGCACAAATGATTTGATTCTAAGTTTTAAAATGAAAAGACACTATCAGTTACAACTAACTCTGTCATCACTTATGTATATAAGTGATATATACATAACACTAATAGCTTTTAAAAGTATATATTTGTTTTAATTCCACTGAATTGCTTGTCAATGCATATAATCTTGTTGCACTTTCTCTATAAATTTACTTGCTTTTGTTCTTTACTTATGACATTATTAGGTAATATATGATTTGGAAGTGCAACTGTGGCTGGAAATTCCAGTGTACTACTAGTGCTGCATTTCAGAATGAACACAGGATAGCCTGCTGCATAGATTCAGACTCAACCCACAATTTCACAAATCATGTATCAGCTAATCAGCCCATATGTACTGATAACATATGAACAATTTTATTTATAATAACTTTTAACATAAAGATAGTATGTGTTTATTATGGGAATTTGGGGAAAAATAAAATTATAAAGACTGTTCGTCCTGGCTGGTAAAGCTTAGTGGATTGAGTGCCAGTCTGCAAACCAAAGGGTCACTGGTTCAATTCCTGGTCAAGGCACATGCCCAGGTTTCATGCCATATCCCGGGTTGGGGATGTGTGAGGAGCAGTTTATCAATGTTTCTCTCTTACATCTATGTTTTTCTCCCCCACTTCCCCTCTCTCTAAAAATAAAAATAAAATCTTTAAAAAACATTAAAAAAAGAATTTATAATGTTTATCTGTAAGCCTACCATGACCATATTAATATATACATACATATACAAATATATATACATATCTATGCATATATATCATATATAAACATATGCATATACATACACAAACTTCAAAAATGTATACACACAATCCACCAAAATTGATATCATACTATATGTCTTATTTTGAAGGCTACTTTCCATGCTATGTGTATTTTACAAAACTTTTAACCATATTGGTGCTTTGTATATCTTTAAATCAGGCTTCTGTATTGGTTTAATAATAACTATACTAACATTGCATGTCCAGAATTAATCTGTTTCTTACAGATATCTAAATTGCTCCTCGAATTTTGCTTATTTTTAAGAATCTATTTTCTTCTCTTCAGTAATTGATAAGAAATTAGTACTCTAGTGACTGAACCTTATACTAGATGTGGCCTTTAAAAGCTGAAAGGCTTCTTAGTTGTTATTTTTTTTAATATTTAACCCTAATTTTAAGAAATTTAAGAGGCCATGAACAAGCTCGGTTGAGATATTATACAAGGAAGCTTGTTTTATTTTATTTTATTTTCCATGACCATTTATCAGCCCTATACCCTCCTCCACCTCTACCCGCCTATGCTCCACAATCACCACACTGTTATTTTTTTAAGGCACACTTAATAATGTAATTTTAAGTAACAGGAAAGTATTAAAGGCCTCAGTAACACATAAAAATTAAAAATTACCATTCATAAGTAGATTTAAAAATTTTTGTTTTGGATCTAGTTTACTCAATATAAAGGATATTTAGAAATTAACCATAGCCCTTTAAGGGGCTGAACTATATGCTTCCCTTTAACCTCAGTAACTAACATAAAACCTTTTTGTTTGTTGCTGCCACTACTGCTTCTACTGTTGTTGATAAAACTGATAAGAAAATCATCTTGTTTTCTGCTTCATTCTATTGCTTTTCAAAATTTGGGTAAGTTAATGTAAATTTGAGTGAGCTCTAAAATAGAAATCAACAAGTACTAAACAATAAAGCAAAAAGTCTAAGTCTTAGCTCTTGGTGAAATTATTGAAAAGACTTTAAAAACAGGACTATATAAATTGAATTGGGATGAGCAATCTTGTGTCCCCTGGCTACAGGCAAAGATCTTTCAGTGGATAATTCCCCTTATTACTCTGGCCTGAATTTCTCTCCATTCTTGCACTCTAAATAATGCCCTCAGTCCTTTGCACTTTACAAATAATGTCATTTATGACAGTTACTACTGGTCTTTAAACATGCTGCATCCTCATTAACACCCTATATTCTTTACGATTCAATGTATCTTCTATGATGTACCAATATGTTCTCAGTGTTCAACTTATTTGTTGGTGAGGGATATTAGAGAAGATACCTACGATCTGAAAAGTATCCCTGGACCCCAGGTACGCGAATCCTTCAGCCATTAAATGTGTATTGGCTGGAACTACCAGGGTCACCATCTGCAAGTTGTCAGAGGAGGGGGCTACTGAAGACAATTACCTCCAAACTGGAAGTGAAGTTCTCATTCTCAGACCTCTTCCTCCATCTTTGCTAATGATGAGAAGGCTATACCTGGGTGGCAAAGTGAAAACTGTCCCAATGGAGAAGACATACATAAAGTTTTGTGAAACTTCGGGTAGCTCAGCCTAACAATGACCTTCTATTGTCCATGATTCCAACGTACACCATGAGATCAGTAGCTTTCCTCAGATGCTATAAAATCAGACTGGTTAGTCTTGACTGTGTTACCCCGTCACTTCATAGAGGCCAACATTACATGAGTGGGGGGTAACAATAAAAACACACTATTTCTTCTTCTCTTTCTTGAATTCCTTTATCTTTGTATTAAGAATAAATTAACTTATAATGTTTTCTGCAGGCTAGTATGTGATATATCACTTCTTACAATAGATTCAGGCAGGGGAGCTGACAGGAAAGTGGAGGTTATGACAGAAGGAAAACATCACAGAGGGAGAAAAAGGTGGAGCTAAAAGATGATTAAAAAACTCCATGAATATAAAATAACTCTGTATATTCACTTCCCAGCACCATTTAAGATCCAAATCAATGATTTACTGTAAAATGTTGACATTGACTAGTTGAAATTCACTTTATTGACATTTTGGCAGTGAATTATAAGCCCTGAATATAATTTGTCTCCATTTTCCTTATTCTTGGACACTCTTTCAATAGAAGTTTTGTTTTCTTACCCCACTCTTGCCTCCATCAGCACCTCCTTTTATAAGAATTGTCTTTATATATACAACCACATATTACTTTCTCCATCTTTTTTCACTTTGCATCAATTTAATTTAAGTTCTTTAAAGATCCCAGATATGTGCTAATTAGAATGCCTCCCCAAAAGGTATTATCACTAAATCAGGCTGCTGCTAATCCAGCCCCCTCGGTGCATTTGAAATGCCCTAAGATGCACTAGGGTATTGAGAAATATCAACCCTAGAGAACAAGATTTATTACCCCTGTCAACTAGCACTCACACTGATGAATTCTGACATTCACCTCAATATAAGTCAGAATCCACTTATTATTTAATTAGCCAATTCTATCTAACTTTTGCCATTAAGTTTGACAACATATGCAGCCTTTTTCTTTTCTTATATTGTGGTATAATCTAACATGAATTAAAGTAGAATTTTAAATTGGGAGTTCAGTCTTCAAAGTCATATATTCTTTGACCTACAGCATTCCTCGGTTGACACGAGGTTCTATGAAAAACAAAACCCTGTTGTAGCATTATAAGGTCTGGTAACATTTTTTAAAAATATTTTATTTATTTATTTTTAGGAAGAGGGAAAGGAAAGGAGAAAGAGAGGGAGAGAAATATCAATGTGCAAGAGAAACATTCACCGGTTGCCTCTCAAATGCACCCCAACCGTAGAGTGGGGACTGAACCTGTAACCCAGGCACATGCCCTAACTGGGAATCGAACTGGCAACCTTTTGCTTCATGAGATGACACCACACTGGTCAGAGCAGGTCTGGTGGCATTTTTAAAATGCAAATTTTTTACATCAATTTGTGAAATATTTCTAAAAAGGGGTAGCTCATGAGTACATAATAGTCCATGCAGTTTATCTGAAATATCACTGCTGTTATTTAAGTAGACTTTGTCTGGAGTATTTGTTTATTGAAACTGAATCAGATCTTCTACCTTTATGGGAATAGTGGAGTTTGGTATAGACTTGAAAGTGCTCCTTTTTAAAAAAAAAGGCTTTATTGATTATGCTATTACAGTTGTTCCAATTTCTTTTCCCTCTGCTCCCCTCCACCCTGTGACCCTCCCTCCAGTTGTCCCCCCTGCCTTAGTCCATGCCCATTGGTTGTGCATATAGTTCTTCTCAACATCTTCCTGTCTACTGCACTCCCTGCTACTATGCTTCTTAATTCTTGTACCATCTCCCTCCCTTTCTCCCCTTCCCCCTCTCTGCTTACCTCCCCCCTATATGTTCCCCATACCTATAATTCTTTTTCCACTCTCGTTGCCTACTTAGTTTGCCTTTCTTTCAGTTCCCTAGCTTCTGTTGTTGGTTGTTGTGATACAGTTTTCATTTCAATGTTCATAGCTTTGATCCTCCTTCTTCGAAACAAGTCCCTTTAACATCTCATATAACAGTGGTTTGGATCTAATGAACTTCATCAATTTTACTTTGTTCTGGAAGAACTTTCTCTGCCCTTCTATTCTGAACGACAGCTTTGCTGGGTGGAGTAATCATGGTTGCAGGTTTTTATTATCATTACTTTGAATATTTCTTGCCAGTCCCTTCTTGCCTGCAGAGTCTCCTTTGAGAAATCATCTGATAGTCTAATTAGGACCCCTTTGTATGAAATTCTCTTCTTCTCTCTGGCTGCTTTTAAGATTCTCTCTTTATCTTTAATTTTTGACATTTTGATTATAATGTGTTTTGGTGTGGTTCTCCCTGGGTTCTTTCTGTGCTTCCTGGACCTGTAAGTCTATTTCCTCCCCCAAGTTAGGAAAATTCTGCTTCATTATTTTCACATAATTTTTCAACATCTAGTTCTTCTTCTTCACCTTCTGGCAACCCTATAATTTTGGTGTTCACTCTCTTATAGTTGTCCCAGAGGTTTCTGAGCTTCTCCTCATTTTCCTCACTTTTCATGTCCTCTTTCTGCACGAGTTGACTGTTTATTCCTTCCCTATGTTCCGATTTGTTGATTTGATCCCTGGTTTTCCTTCCCTCACCACTTGTTTCGTATGTGTTTTCGTTCATTTCAGCAGGACTAGCCTTCATTCCTTCCCCGTCTTAAGTCCCACTGCTATTTCTGTAAGTTGTCTTATAACTATAGCTCTGAACTGAGTCTCACAAAGGTTATCTATCTGTTCATCTGTTAATTCATGTATTTGCTTTCTGATCAGCTGCATGATTGGGATCTCTATTATTATCTCTATTATTATCTCTATTATTATCTCTATTATTATCTTTTGCTTCCTGGGTGGGGCTGTCACACCTCCTACACTATAGGGGGCAGAGCCCCATGCACTCATCACTACCGGGGGACCCTTCTCACCACACTGTGGTGCTTTGTGTCGGGGTGGGGATCCAAAATGAATTCCTGTCGTTCTCTCTCCACTGAGAGACCAGGAGCCTCCTCCTCCCTCCCTACGCCCTCCAGGCCTCACAGTCCAAGGCAATGGGGGTCTGCCTTCCCTGGCATTGGAATCGCGAGCTGACGGGTTTGGTCTGCAGCTAGGGGTACTCCCAGGTGCTTCTCAGCTCCCCTTAAATACGGATGTCTGTGCTTACTGCAGTCCCACCGCCGGTCACCACTGCTGCCACCACCAGCACAGCTTGACCTCTCCACTCCAGCTTCGCCCCTCCTACCCATGCAGACGAGCACCACTTGTTTATGACTTCATACGTTGGACTTCCATGTAGCTTTATTTTCTGGAACTTCTGGTTATTTCTGGTTTTGCAGTAGTTGTCATCCTTCTTAGTTGTGAAGGGTGATGGAGCATGTCAGTCTGGGCCTCCATCTTGGTTGGAAGTTTGAAAGTGCTTCTAATTCCACATCTTGCATAGCTGATGAAGCCTAAGTCTAAAGGGAAAGTGGATAACCATTCAGTTAACTACCCCCTTGCCTCTGAACTTTCCTTTTTTTTACAAAAAAGGAGGAACTGAACAAAATCCTAGTGTCTAGAAATGATTGCACCACATAGTGCACAGAAGCTGTTTTGTTAAACCAGACCCTGCCCCATTACATTACTCTAATAATAATATCTCCTTCTTTTGTGGAAATTCTCCTTCACCAATTCTAGTGGGTACTACCAATAGTATACCAATTCCCTAGCTAAAAGTTGGGTGGTACTCATACTGAGACCAACTTATTGCTCCATTCCTGAGGCCATAGTAATTATTCCAACACCAAATGGGTGATTCGAATAGGACCACAGTACTTCTTAGTAGGATCTAGAGATTGTCGGGATTTTTCTACTGCTTTCTGAGTTATAGAAATGGAATAATCTTAGTCAGAGGTGGTCTATAGCCATGTTCCCAACCATGAAGAAAGTTCATCTGGAATAGGAAAAAGTCTGACATTCAGAATAATCAGAGATAAGAGTGAGTGAGAGGGAGGAACCTGACTGTTAAGTCCATGAATTCTGTCATCTCTGAGTCCAAATTCAGCCTTTCATTTGCTGTGGATTGGAGATGAGAAACTCCTCATATTTATTAGTTAATTTTTGTCACTTGCAACTATAAGCATTCTGAATGATTAAATAAGAGTTCTGGACCCTGAAATACTGAGAATTCATAATATGTTTAAGAAAGCTGAAAGCCTCTGATCACATATACTTTTGTAGGACATATTTATACCAATTTATAGGAGAATAAAGTCTGACAGAGTATGTTCTATGACTACAATGGAATTAAAACAGGAATCAATAAAAGAAAGATATTTGAATATTCCCCAAATATTTGGAAGCTAGCACACTTCTACATAACTCATAGACTAAATAAGAAATGAATATTAATATAAATTATTAGGAATAAAATGTTTTGAACTTAAAATCAAAACTTAATATATTAAAATAAATTATGATAAATATTAACAGCTAAGTGCTGTTAATTCTTTCCAGATTGGTCTATAGTACATTTCCTAGTATGGTAGCCATTAGCCACATGAGGCTTTTGAGCACTTGATATGTGGTTAGTCTGAATTCAAATGTGCTATTAAGTGCAAAAATGCCAGATTTCTATGACTTAGCACCAAAAAAAGAAAGAAGGAAAGAAAAGTAAAATATCACATTTAGACTTTTATATTGATTACATGTTGAAATAATGTTTATGAGTTAAATAAAATATATTAAATTAATTCCACAGGTTATTTTTAAAATTTTTTTAGTAAGACTACCAGAAAAATTTAGTGTATGTGCATCATGATGATAGATCATTAGTTGCCTGGGGAGCAGGGGAGGGACTTAGCAAGTGAAAAATGAAGGAAATCTTTTGGGATGTTGGAAATGTTCTGTATCTTGATTATAATGGTTACAATGGTGTATATATTTTCCAAAACTAATCAAAATGCTCACTTAAAATGAATGCATTCATTGAATGTAAATTACACTACTATACAGTTGAGGACATTTTTAACTGGTGATAACAAAAAGCATTTTAAAGTGGGATTACGATACTATTTTTAATTTTTATTTAAAGACAAATTCTTACCAGAAACATTCCTTTTTGCTTCATCGTGTTCTTCGCTTCCCCATAAAATGATTTGTTCTCACTTTATGGTTTTGGTCAACCTTTTAATACAACAACATTAAGATATAGTCCAGTTTTAACAATGCAAAACATTAAGGTACAATTTGAACAGAACTTTAGAAAACTTAAGAAGTTGATGGCTCACTAGCCATTTGCAAAATAATTTTGTTTTAAAGAAGAAAGAAAGAATTTTTCTCCAGAGTTCTAAACTCCTGATGCATATCTATCATATAAAGGAAAAGTCACTTTTGTAGCTAGTCTGAGAAATAATTTCCTGGCAGCCAAGTACTGTAACCCACATGCTAGACAGAACATCTTTATAAAAGAATGAAAATTCTATCAATAAGACAAATTATTATAGCTATTGTCTTTTTTTCCACAAGGGAAAATAAAGTTATAGAAGCTCAAATCGTAAATATATGGATCATAGCTTGTGAGTTTTGTAACATTTTATCAAATATAAAAGAAGACTAGTGAAGCTAAAAATGTATATTTTGGGTTTCTCTTTTATGCTATCCTCAAACTATTATCTGCCAGTAGTCAAACAAAACTATTCATGCTAACTGGAGGTGAGAAAGTTCAATTTGTTTATCAAGAGAGAAATATTTTATTGCTTATGTTTTCCATGGTGAAACAAACTGATAAGCTTTAAAAGAGGAGATATGCTCATGCTAGGAATATGATAGAACAAATTATTTTTAGGCTTAAACTTCCCTTTTGGCATAGGCATAAAAAATAAAGTTTTTTAAATGCATTTTTTTGCATCAGCTTAGCAGTTTTTATTTCTATACATTTTGGCAAATAAAAAAAGAATAGTCATTAAAAGTCTTCAAACTGTGTTGATGGGTAAAAACAGAAAACATGTACGTCCCAGTCATTTTTTGTCTGGTGATAGACTATTACCTTCAAAACTCTAACCTGAACTATCAATACAACTTTGCCCCCCAACTCACCATGTGCCTTTTGGGGAGTCACTTCATTCTCTGTTGTACATGTATGTCTCACAAAATGAAAGAATTAAACTAGACAATAGATAAAGGGCTTCATAAAAACATATAGATTGTTAAGTTAAGGTCCACTGGCATCTGAGCCCACATTCATGCTTGTGAAGGTCCTGTACATTATAAAATACATTTCATTGTCTTCACCCTAACTGAACATGCATTTACTTTTTGTTTTGTTTCTTCTATCATCTCCTTTTCACTCAAGCATGGAATAATGCTTGTGTCTTCAGTGGAACTCATGCTTCCTTCTACTTTAGAGCTGAATGGCTACTGACTGATTATATACCTGTATTCTTATAACTGCTTATATACTTCCTCCTCTTCATAATGTTTTAGTTCCAACTGGAATACTTATCAATAGATGCAAAAGCACAGGGTGACCTTAAAATTGATAAAAATAATTGATTATCCATAGAATTGAGTCCCTACTTCATATGATACTCAGAAACCATTACCAAAGGAATAAAAATATAAATGTGAAGGATAAACCATAAATGTTTTAGGGAAAATATATTTATGGCATCAGGATAAGAAAGGATTTCTTAAGACATTCAAAGCAATATTCGTAAGATAAAAGATTTAAGAGAAAACTGCAAACTTGTGATAAGAAAGAATTTTTGAACAGTACACAAAAATAATAATTAGAAAAGGAGAGACTTCTAAATTTAACTACATTAAAATTAAAAATTTTGTTCATCAAAATACACATAAAGAAAATAAAAATATACTACAAACTTCAAGAAGCTATTTGTAACAACATGGGCAGAAAATAATTAGTATCCAGGTACAGAAAAAAATCATAAGTAAAAAGAAGATGAAGAAGATGCAGTAGAAAAAAATAAGCCCCCCGATAAATATAAAAAGAAAGAACAGCATTTTATAGAGGAGAAAATATGAATAGTTCATAAGTATAAGAAAATAGACTCATAAAAATTATTAATTGTCAGGAAAATGTAATTTAAAGACACAATTTATTATTTGACATCTACAATGACATAATTTACAAACCTGAAAATATTATGTATTGGCCACAATACAAATAATTGAGGAATCTTAGACACTGTTAGTGGGAACATCAATTGGTACTACCACTTTAGCAAACAATTTGGTACTATCTTGTAAAGGTGAATAATCATTCCCTACAATCCAGCAATTCCACTCATGTGTATAGAGCTCTCTCTTAAATATGTAGAGAAAGATATGCAACAAGACCATCATGGTTAATAATAAAAAAACCTGGAAACAAGCTAAATTCTATCAAATGGAGAATGAATAGCTATGTATGTGTATAGTCACCTAATGGAGTATTAAACCATAGTGAAATGGATGAGCCATACCTACATGTTTAGTGTGGATGAATTTTAGACACAAGGCTGAAAGGGAAAAGAAAACTGCATAAAACTATATACAAAATGAAGTTATTTTTATAAAGCTCAAAAACTTCAGTGTATTAAGTACTTATTCATATGTGATTAGTCTAATAAAAAGCAAATAATTCCTGGCTGCTGTGGCTCAGTGGATTGAGCACCGGCCTGCAAGCCAAGTGTTACTGGTTCAAATCCCAGTCAGGACACATGACTAGGTTACACGTCAGGTCCCCAGTTGGGGACGCAAGTGAGAGGCAATCACACAGTGATGTTTCTCTCCCTCTCTTTCTCCTTTCCCCTCTCTCTAAAAATAAATAAGTAAATAAACAAACAAATAAATAAATTATTTTTTTAAGCAAATAATTGTTAAACAAAATTCAGGATGATGTTTACTCCTTGGAAGGAAGAAAGAGGTTAGGAGAGGAAAGAACGGAAGTGGTTGCAAAAGTATTCATAATGTTTTAATTCTTAAGTTGAATTGGAATTTTATTAGTGTTTCTTTTATTATTTATTTACATATGTCAAATGCTCTATAACTAAATACTTTGTGTTATAAAAAACTTTATATCTGAATTCCTAACTCCAAGTCAGAATGTACATTTACCTGGACATAGGTTCTTTAAAGAGGCAATTAAGTCAAAATGAGGGTGTTAAGGAGCGACCTAATCTGATATGACTGGGGTTCTTCTACAGAGAGGAGATTTGGACACAAACATGTATAGAGGGAAGGACATGTGAAGACACACAGAGGACTGCTATTGATTACAAGCCAAGAAGAGAGGCCTCAGAAGACACAAACCATGCTGAGACCTTGGTCTCAGACTTCTGGCCCCCAAAAGTGTGAGGAAATACATCTCTGTTTAAGCCACCCAGTCTGTGGTATTTCATTATGACAGCCCAAGCAAACTAATACAATGTGGTTACATAAAACAAAGTAAATTGCATTTATTACTTAATTTTTCTTCTTAGTTATTCATGAGCTTAACTCATTTCTGTTATCTGGAAAACTAGCCATCATTGTGGTAATGTTTCCGTGAGGAAATACATTCCATGTTTAAAACAAGTGACTTATAAATTAGCATTTTGATTAGTTCATTCGCATACATAGGGTTCAGGTTTTCTCATCTCAGCTTCCTATTGAGGGGCCCTGATATAAGTTCTTTAGTCACCTCGTTACCCAGCCCTGATATTTTAAAGTACCTAATTCTTTTTAGGAACGGTGATATTTGGTACCTTCGGGAAGTAGAGCCTGAGGCGAGGACTTGAATGCACGCGGTTTATTTGGGAGGTGATGCACATAAGAAGGAATGAGGCAGTGAAAAGTGAGACAGG
The DNA here is from genome assembly GCF_987537825.1 of Furipterus horrens. Lineage (NCBI taxonomy): Eukaryota > Metazoa > Chordata > Mammalia > Chiroptera > Furipteridae > Furipterus > Furipterus horrens. The sequence continues at coordinate 56,521,181 of NW_028327175.1, read as the reverse complement.
AAAAAAGGAGCCAATAAAGGCTGTGTTAGGGAGCTGGTTAATGTCATGGACACCTGGGTCTCCATAGAGCTGGGGACCCTCTGGGAAACTATGACCTTACAACTGTCCCTCAACAGATAGGAGGATAAGGCATTGCTCCCAGAGGCATTAACTACCCAGTAGTTCCACATTGCCCTGTTCCTGGATGAATAGTCCTATGCTTGTGCAAAACGTAAAATATAAAAGCAGAGAGGCCTGATAGGTACTTTAGGTAGAGTTGTGCATAGAAACTGTCCACATAGGTTGTCACTCAAGTCAGAGGCAGGCTAAGGGGATGTGACATGAGGCAAAAAAGGCATCTGCTACCAATATATATTTCACCAATCTAAAACCAGTGTCTGTGCTGTTCACAGTGGCAAGAAGTGTCTTAGCCTATTGAGGGGAAATTGACATTATTGGGGGAGTGAAAAAGAGTCCCAGGTATTAGCACCATGATATCAACAAGGAAGATGAATAAAAAAGAAATCAATACTGAACTGCCTACTATCTAGCCTTGATGCAGTAAAGGTACAAAAAGCTTATATGTTATGAATTAGATAATCAAGCCATGGAGTAATTAGAATAATACAAATTGTATACTTATCAAATTGGGGGGCAGGTAGAGGAAGTTCATGCTAAACTTATAACTAATTTAAGAAATTACTAAGAGAAATGCCTATAGATTTTATATAGGCAGCATATAGGTAGAATATCAGATACAAAATATAAAGCCAAAATTTATTGTATAAGAACTTGCCTATAAATTGTACTGATAATGTTAAACATGAACTCATATCATTGTAACTAACCTCTCCCATTTGATATAAATAAATTATTTTTTTTCTGGCTAGACCTTAATGCCACTAATATCAATATTAACAAAAGCAATAAATGAATTAATGAATCTGACTCCTTGACATAACACCAAACTTGAGAAACCAGCACATGTTTGTGATTGCAAATAAAATTTATTTTACTGGGAGGTCTAATCCGAAGATACTTCTTAGTTAAAAAGTCAAGTCTGAACTGATGCTGAAAACAACATAGAATGACCATTATTAATATGATAAACCTTCTTTTCATGTAGAACATAGTCTTTGAGAAATGTATAGTTATCTAGCACCACTTGTAAATCAGATTTTTCCTTTATTCCCTCAAGAACCTTGTCTTTGCTAGTATTTTTCCTACCTATATGCTCTATCTCTTTTTTGTGTGAGACTAAAATCCTTCTCATTCATCAGGGACCAGCTAAAATCTGCTCTGCCTGGAGAGTTGCTCTGTCTCCTTCCCTGACTCCTGCAGCCACTACCCTTAAAGCCAATCTTCCTTTTTCAGATCTCAAAATTCTTGGGCCTCCATTATAGTCTATGTATGGTCTTCTATGCCCACTAAATTATAAAACCTTAAGTGTAGAATTCACATCTGACTCATCTTTGGGTTCCTACTGCACCTAAAACAAGCATTTTGCATGTAATGGGATCTCTAAAAATATTTATTGGTTCAGTAAGTTAAACAAATAATTGTATACTAAATTATTTGTTGCTGCTTGCTTCAATATCCTAAAAGCCACTTTTCAACCCTATATATATAGAAATCGAGTTCTCCCATTAGTCTGAGCCATTTTATAATAGATGAATTTTTCACTTTAACTCATGAATTGGTTATTGATAATCACTGACAATTTGGATTTGTTTGCATTGTCTAATGAGAGTGATTTCTTAGAAATCTAGGTTGGCCATTGATACAATTAATGAATAATAAGGGCAGAATCTTCAAATGAAATACTTGTCTTAATTTTTTTGAAAATAGAAATTTTATAAATTTGTTTGTGAGCTCACGTAATAATTCCCTGTTTATTCTATATATCTTTGTAATTATGGTATCCTCATCTGTGGAAATTAATTTTTTAAGATATTATTTATTTACTTTTGGAGAGAGGGGAAGGGAGGGAGAAAGAGAAGGAGAGAAACATTGATGCAAGAAAGAAACATTCATCAGTTGCTCAAAACAATTACTTTTCTCTTTGCAGGATGACCAGTCAGGAAAATCTATGGAAATTATTAAAAACAGCTGTGATTCTTTCCAAAAGTGTTTTTTTAGCTAAATTTATGGGGGTGACATTAGTTAATAAAATTATATAGGTTCCAAGTGTACAATTCTATGATGCATCATCTATATACTTAAAAGTGGTTTTTAAATATTACAGAACACTTGGTAAAAATAAATTGCTTGACTCAGCCAGTTGACAGAGATAAACCATTTATATCATATCCTCCCTTTCTCTATTTCTTCTCTGTAGAGTCATTCAGAGAAGGCAAATATCTATCTCTCTGCAATCAAAGAGACTGAAATGATACTTCCTTTAGAAAAACTTAATGGTTTCCTCAGTTTAGTCACTCTGAATCCACACAGTGTACATTAACATTCCAAAAATAGTGGTTATAAAGAAACTCAGCAAAGACCTGGTTTCTGTAAGATACCCTGGATTCTATAACACTACTTCAACACCTGATATACTAAATCAGCAAAGAATTTTTTCCAAGAATACCTTATGGACGCCACTTGTTTCTAGGCTCTGTAATCATATTATCATCAATTTAATTTTAGGGTCTGGGAATAACCTTTAAAAAGTTCTTATGATCATTTAAACACTTTTCCAGGAGCAGCTAATATTAAATCCAGAAGTCATTGCCAATGTATTAACCTTTCCAAACACTTCAAGGTAGATTTTTAAAAAAACCTTACTAAGAAAAATAGTATTTCCATAGGGTTAGCATCTTAACTTTTAAGAAACTGATCCTCAAATGCCTTTGGTTATATTTTATGTTCTGGACCTGGGCTAACTGTATGGTAATGACTAATCACAAGGGGCTATTAAGCACTGGATATATGCCTAGTCCAAATTGAGATGTGTTTAAGCATAAAATACAAGTTGGATGTTGAAAACTGAGTATAAAAATATAATATAAAACTGTCAATAATTTTATATGGATAATATGTGGAAATTATAATATTTTAGACATTTATTTTTAAAAGATATTAATATTAATTTTACCTGTTACTATTTACTTTTTATAAAAGTAACTATTAAAATATTTAAAATTATGTACATAGCTTGCATTTGTAACTGACATTATGTTTCTATTAGACAGTATTGTTCTATATATTTAACTAATTTTGCTCAAATTGAAAATATTTTTTGAGATTATATAACTACCTATTCACTAGTCTAGATTTTGTCAATTATTAGTAAGTCAGAAAATTTAAGAAAATAATGGATGACAACTAATTTTTCAAAACGGGTCAGTGTTTGAAAGGTAATAGTTGGCAAGTGATCTTTGATCAATAGTTATTTTCAGATGTCGTAACAGTTTTTTGACATAGGTTGTGTGCTATCTCAGATACCCAAATTATGCCTGATAGTGTAGTATAAGATGATATAGATAGATATAGATATAAATATAGGAACAGATGCAGACACAGATATAGATATATAGACATAGATACAGATATAGAGATAGAGATATATGTAAAGTGCTGATAAGCAAATATGGAGAGCCATATTCAGCATGTCACTTAATATTTTATAAATACTTAATAAACAACTAATAATCACATCAAAATGTTAATATTCTAATGTCAAGATACCAGTAAAATAAGTACAGAATTCAAAAAAGAATAATTTAAAGACTTTAAAATAAAAGCCCTATGAAGAACTAGAATGAAGTTAGTAGAGTCACTTTTTTGCTTTTCTTATATCAATTAATCTACAGATTACTTTTTGGCCACTAGTGTAGAAAGGATCATTTTTAAATGTTAGAGATATAATGGGAGTTTTCTAGTAATTTTTTAAAGTTTGGCTTTGCAAGTTCTATACTCGCTTTGTCTTTGACAGAAAACTATTTCTTGGCTTCATGTGACAAGAAGTGGGAAAGCAATGACACACAGATAGGAAAGAGATAATTTTGGAGGTGTCTATTAACTTACAAGAGTAGATTGCACATTTTTCATATTTCCAAATTCTTTTTGGACAGTGCTGGGTTGCTACAGAAATAATTCGGAATCAGATGCTTAGCATTCAGATCCTCTGTGTTATTTAAAGCAGAGGAAAAGGGACATGAGTGGTGGATAAGTAGTGTAGCTTCCCTTGCATGGTTATTGTTGCTAGGGAAACCACTTCCTTCTAATCCTTGCATTCAGCCTGTCCATCCCACTACCTGGCATCATTGCCTCTCAAGAAAGGGCAACATCACAGCATGGCATAAACGGAGAAAACAAAAAGGACAAAAACTGGTATATTATCCTGCTACACACATTTCTCAGAAAATCTATATGGTAGTAACTTCTGGGAAATGAAACACAGAACCAATCCTCTGAAACTGCTGTATACACATGTGCTAGTGGCTACAAGGTACTGTATTCACACATACAAGTATGCAAAAACACCAATTTCTAAGTCACACTTGTGATTACAGAAGAAGATATAATGTGTCAGACTTGGACAGGACAGGGCTTGGCAGCTCAGAGTCCCAAGGCTTCCTGGGTCAGTATGGAGTCCTGTGATCTTTTTGAGACGCAGAGTCATTGCAGGCAGTAGGATCAGTGAAGCGACTTTGTGGGAGTGGATTCTGAGAACCAATACAAGAAGGACTGAGACACCTTAGGTCCTGGGGACAGGATGAGGTCTAAAAACAGACCTGTTAGTCAAATAAAAGCATCCGGAGTAAAAAGAAAGCTGACATGTGCAAGTAAAACAACCGGAGGCCACAGAGGCAACTGTTCTTATAAATCTAATATTAGCAACCCATGTGACATCTTAGCAACCCACTCAGAGACCCAAGCTCTGAAAAGTGATAATACACAGCAACCACTTTGAATAAATGCAGTGATAGGTACAGTTTTACTTACTATCATTTGTGCATTTAAAAGACATCAAATAATCAGTTCCTCTTCTATTTTTTGTTTCACTCTGATTTTCTAGTATTAATTGCATGTGTGTTCTGTAAACATTTGTTAAATTGAATTGAATATACAAGACAAAGGGTAAGCAATGTCTGCCAAATTCTGAAGTCAGTTGGTGATATAAAAAAGCTATAGCCATAGTAGAGAATTATGCAACTAATACTGCCAGAAAAAAAAATAATCTGAAAGAACCATAAACCAAAAATTGCTAAATATGAGCCAGATGTACCAATGGGTACAGCTTGGTATAAGACCATGCTTAAAGACTATTCAGATTCAGTTTGCTTTATTCTTTTATAAACCTAGGAATTCCCCCTTATACTTCACTTCTTGAATGATAATAGAAGGTGGTCCCTGGACATTGCTACTATACAGAACACTTACAAAGACTCCTCAGATTACCATACTAATTTAAAGGGTTCTTTTCCTGGGCTCTCAAGAGTGACATTCTCTGCAATCCCAAAACACCAAGCCCCAATTTAATAGCAAAATATCTATCAAGTATACAAAAACAGAAGCAAGTTGTCTCAAAATCTTTATCAGACCAATCAGAACCAAAATTCATCTACCAAGTTTTAGACAGCTTTTGTAGGCAGTCTCACAAAAAAGACAGATATCTTCAAATTTTAATTCTGTAGACCTGTCGGAATTGACTCTGGAACTCCATTTTTATCATCAGCTTTGAGAATCTTACATAGATCTGCAATCTCAGAGGGAAATTCAAATTTGTTTTTAGAGGATTATGAAGAGAAAAATAGTAAATTGCTATTAGTCATACTAATTTTATTTCCTTTTTTTCCTAGATAAAGACTATCTTTCCTGTGACATAATATTAAATATAGGAATCCCTTTATAAAAATTTGAGGAATTAGCTGTAAGTGTGATGAATACCTAATCCCTATGCAATGTAAGAGGAGAGAAAGTAGGGAGAGAAGAAGAGGCACATAACATTTGAAACTATCTGTCTAGATGTGACCTGTTTCTACTCCCCAAAATGCAGCTTTAGCATCACAGCCCCAAAGACAGAGAGAGTCATGCACAAGACAATTCACATTCTTCCAAAGTTGTCTGCTTTTGTTTTACTTCATAATGTGACATAAGGGTGCAGCCTTTTGTGACATTGTCTTTCTTCTATTAGTAATGTTCTGCATATAAATATAACCTTATTATTTTATTGTTGGGCACAATCCACAAATTTAATTTAGTAACAGTTCTCATAGACATCATGACGCATCTCCTCTGTGCTTGACCAATCAGGGCATTTAATTGTTGAAAATTGTTGAATTAACTTATAGTCTCTTAGGTTCAAATGTTAGTCACTGACACATGAAAACAATAGAGCTACTTGAGGAGACTACATATATATATAATGTTTGATATTTTACAAAACCTCCAGTGGGACAAGAACTTATGTGTGACGTTGATACCTTTCCCTCACCATCTCATGGCTCACACCAATCTTCCAGTGGAAGTGCTTTGGGTGTATACCATTTAGCTTCTCCTGCTCCCTGCTTGCTGAGAGAGGTCAACATCCATTCAGTAACAACAGTAAAAGACAAACTACCTTTCACAACAGGCTGAATGTGTTGGGAGATGGTGAAGTGTCTGGGAGGTTCTATGTGGGAAAGTGCCTGAGAATGGAGCTTGGATTCAGGGAGCATTAAGAGGCTCCAGGAGAGATGGGAAATGTGAGAAGATTGGAATTCCTGTTTGGGGTTGTTCTTGAAATGCTAAACCAATGCAAGAATAGACCCTTGGGGTCTCAGTTTTATAAGCACACACATAATAGTAAATATCTATGATATTCAGCATGTAAATGTCTTTAAATGAAATTCCTCAAACCCAAAGCTTCCTCTGGCAAAAAAAGGCTAAAGAAAATTACAAAACAATTCCATAACTTAGAAGAATATAGTAACATCATGTTCTGGTACACTGGCCACCCATTTATTGTGTATAGAATCATCCTTGCACACCCAAGCCACAGCCTGGGCAGCAGCCGAGTTTCCCAAACATGAGAGCTTCCTCCAGCCTTTCCTTCCCTTTACACTGTTCTTTCTCTCCAAGTAGCCCAGAGCCACATTTTAATAAGTGACCTTCAGCAAGCTGAATAATTTCTTCAGTACATGGGTACATTCAAAAACCTTGGAGGATTTAGCTGTAATAAGTAGTCCTAGCAAATATATGGTCTTATGAAGCCTTTGAAGTCTCTAAAAACTTCCCTTAAATAACCTCAATTGAAGGTTCGAGCTAGATGATTTACAAAGCCTTGCAAAGCAAAAATCCTATGATTTGAGATCAGTGGAACCAGCTGGATGTTACGGCTTGCTGCAGTTAATATGATGTTCCTGTCTTTAAGAATATTTTTGGATCCAGAACAGGCTGCTTGAATTGTTCATCTATTAACTATTAATTAATGTCCAGTCCTCACTGGAATGGTGACAAAACCAAATGAAGTAGAGATTTTTATTCTCTTTCCCTAAGCTTAAATAATTATAATATGATAAAAAAAATTCCATTAAATGCAATTAGAAAACATAATACAGTGCTGCAATGCCTAAGATGTTTTTCTTGTGGCTGGATCAGTTGTCATTTGGCACACTCAGGGTATATATTTTTCCCTTTAACAAATTCCTGCATTTATAACTCATACCTTCCACATCTATTTCTGTAACTTTTTAAACAAGTTTGAAAATAATATAACAATATGTTTTTAATATTTTATTTTTCAATTAGAGATGTAAAATATCAGAGAAATTGTCTCTGGTTGGTCAGTGAATCAGATTTCTAATCATATGTGCACTGAATACCATTTTTAAAAATCTTCAAGGAATTTTTATACTAACTACTGCGTTTCAAAAATAGTAATTGCATACTTAGTCATATAAAGCATTTAGGGACTAATCATTAGAGAAATAAAAATTTTAAATACAATTACAGGTCTGTAGTTTGGGCTAATGGCAGACAGAACATCTCGGTAAGCAGCTGGACACTGGCAAGAGTCAAGCCTTGGCAATGCTGGATTAGAGAAAACCATCTGGGAGCAACCTGTTTGGTGAGGATAGCAGAGGAAAAAGGGACAAGACGGGATTTCTGACTGGGATGGTTCCCTGAGCTGCAGCTGGAAGTACACAAAGACTTTTTAGCGACCACAGGCTTCATCAGAGAGGAATCGGGAGGAGAGTGGATCTCTGCCTGCTGGCAGAGCCATGAGATGACCAGGTCGCATCTGGCACTGAAAGACAAGAAACAGCGTGCTGCTGTGCATGTGAGAATGTGCTTTTCCTTTATTTTTTTTCTCTTGTATACTGCAGAGAGGGGAAGAATGGTTGGAGGTGATAGGACATTCTTGAGGAGCGCAGGTGCAGAAGTGCACTCGCCCACTCCCCAACCCTACCCTTGGGTAGCACAGGTGCACACAGGGAAGTGCCCTCATACACTGGCCCAGGCGCACAACCAGTACACCAGCTGCGCATCTGGGTACCCCTCCGACACACCCCAATAGACAAAAGATCAGTGCCTCAACGGGAGCAGGGAGGGCCCACTGGACATGCAGAAGACTGGGTGCAGACACCCCTGGCCAGCTCCAGTGGGTACCAGGCCAGAGCGCAGACCACTTGCTCAGGCTCTGCTCCTGCCTGCCCAGGCGGGTGCGGGAACAGCGGGTGGCTGCAGCGCAGGAACAGCGGGCGGTGGGAACTCACAGACGCTCACTTCCACCGTGAATAAGTGTCCGGGGCCCTGCCCCACCGGGCGAGAGACCAACTCCCAGGTCGGCTTGGCAGGCCTGAGGCTAGCGCGCGCACAAGCTCCACGCCCGGCTCCAAACAGGTGCCAAACCTGCAAAGATCAGAAACCTCTGGCCCGCCTCATTAGACCAGCTGTGGATCCAGAAAAAGAAGATGACACACAAAGGCTGAACTGAGTAAAAACTTTCCTTTTGTATATATCTATATATCTATAGATATAGATATATAGATATATATTTAATTTTTATTTCTATTTTCGTTTTTTTAATTGTATTTTATTTTAATTTTTTAAATTTCTTATTTTTAATTTTAATTCTAATTTTTACTATTATTTAAAAAATTTTTAAACTATCTCTTTAATTTGTTTCATACCATCTCTCCTCATTCTTCCTCTTTAATTTTTATTTATTTTGTTTAGCCTCCTTTTCACACTAAATAAATAGAATATAACTACTATATAAATCTAATACTATACAATTCCACTTTCTTATTATATTCTGCATTCTCCCCTTTTTTCTTTTATTAGTATTAACATACAATGTAAATATTACCTAGTGTCTTGCATAGTCTCGACACTACTTGCCACTATTACTAATCTATCATCCCCTTTCTCAACAATCATATTTTTCCTCTTTAAAAACAACTCTTATCTATTCTTCCTATAGTATAAAAGCCCTAACCTCTCTACATTTATATTAATACTGGCTCATTTGCTGACAATAGCGGGATAGAGGGTGGGGGATATTTTTGAGGGTGATGGTTTCCTGCCTGGGCTGTGTGTTTATGTTTTTAACAGCATCTCCACAAAAGAACTCAAGACAAAGTGGACAGAGTGACTCTCAATCAACTAGCCAGAGGGAAGATCTTACCAAAGAGCATCTGAAATATAACCAGACAGCATAAACAAATGACATAAAGGGTATCTCAAGAATATCAGGTTCAGGAGATCAAAGAGACTGCACCACCGAAACCCCCAGATTTCCTATAAAGAATCTCATACCACAAAGGTGGAAAGTCAAAGCAGACAAACACCACCAAAACAAACAAACAAACAAACAAGAAGAATCCAACATGGTAAGACACAGAAACAACCTCTCAATGAAAAGAAAAGAGGAATCCCCAGAAAGAGAGGTAGATGGAATAGACATAGCCCAAATGTCAGACATGGAATTCAAAACAATGGTGGTAAAGAAGCTCAATATACTCAACATCCTTAAAAACAACTATGTCAACCTCCAAGGAAGTTACCAGCAGCTCCAAGAAAATTACGGGGAACTTACGGAGAACTACACCAGCATAAAAAAGGACATAGAAACTATTAACAAGAACCAGGAAGAAATGAAGAATACAATCTCTGAACTGAAAAACACAGTAGAATCAATCAAAAGCAGGGTAAACGAAGCAGAGGATCGGATCAGTGAGTTAGAGGACAATGTAGAAAAAAATTCCCAGACAATACAAAAAAATGAAAAAAGATTGAAAAAGTACGAAGACGATGTAAGGGAATTACAGGATAGCATGAGGAAAAACAAAATCCGAGTCATTGGAATAAAAGAGGGAGAAGAGGAACGAGGAATAGAAAAGCTGATAGGAAAAATAATGACAGAAAATTTTCCGAACTTGATGAGAGAAAAAGTTACACAAGTTCAGGAAGCATAGAGAGTCCCAGTGAAGAGGAACCCAAAAAAACCCACTCCAAGGCACATCATAATTAAAATGGCAACATTCAAAGATAAAGAGGGAATCCTAAAAGCAGCAAGAGAAAAACAGCAAATAACATACAAAGGAGCTTCGATAAGGCTATTGACTGATTTCTCAACAGAAACACTACACCCCAGAAGGAAATGGTCAAAAATATTTCGAGCAATGAAAAACAAAGGCCTAAAACCAAGACTACTCTACTCAGTAAGGCTCTCGTTTAAAATGGAAGGTGAAATAAGGAGTTTAACAGACAAAGGAAGACTAAAGGTATACATCTCCACCAAACCAGCATCACAAGAGATGCTAAAGGGAATATTTTAAGAAAAAGAAGAAAAAAAGAGAAGAGAAACACAGGTACAAAGGGAAATGAATAATACATGTCAATAATAACCTTAAATGTAAATGGATTAAATGTTCCAATTAAAAGACATAGGGTAACGGAATGGATAAGAAAACAGAATCAACATATTTGCTGCCTATAAGAAACACACCTCAAAACAAAAAATTTACACAGACTGAAAGTAAAGGGATACAAAAAAGTATTCCAAGCAAACAGACATGAAAAAGAAGCTGGGGTAGCAGTACTTATATCAGACAAAACGGATTTCAAAGCAAGGGCAATAAAAAAAGACAAAGAAGGACATTTTATAATACTTAAAGGAACAATCCATGAAGAAGATATAACACTGATAAACATATACGCACCCAACATAGGAGCACCCAAATACATAAAGAAAATACTAAAAGACCACAAGAAGGATATTAACAGTAACACACTCATAGTGGGGGACTTTAACACTCCATTATCAACAATAGACAGATCTTCAAAGCAAAGAAACACCAAGGATATACAGGCATTGAACAACACTGTAATCCACATGGACTTAACTGATATATATATATATATATATATATATATATATATATATATATAGAACTTTTCACCCCAAAGAAGCAAAATATACATTCTTTTCAAATGCACATGGGACATTTTCAAAGATAGATCACATGATAGGACACAAAACAAACCTCAACAAATTCAAGAAAATTGAAATCATATCAAGCATCTATTCAGACCATAATGCCTTGAAACTAAAAACCTCAGAGAAAAAAATCAAAGACATCCAAACTCATGGAGAATGAATAACATGCTATTAAATAATGAATGGATTAACAATGTCATCAAAGAAGAAATCAAGAAATTTCTGTAAACTAATGATAATGAACACAAAACAGCCCAAAACCTATGGGACACAGCAAAAGCAGTCTTAAGGTGGAAGTTCATAGCAATACAGGCATATCTGAAAAGGATAGAAGAATCTCAAATAAAAAATCTAACCATAAAGCTACAAGAACTAGAACAACAATAACAAACAAAGCCTAGGGCATGAGGAAGGAAGGAAATCATCAAGATCACAGCAGAATTAAATGACATACAGACCAAACAACAATCCAAAAGATCAACGAAAGTAGGAGCTGCTTTTTTGAAAAAATAAACAAAATCGACAAGCCTTTAACCAGGCTCATCAAGAAAAAAGGAAAAAGACCCAAATAAACAAAATCAGAAATGGAAAAGGAGAAATCACGACTGATACCACAGAAATATAAATGATTATAAGAAATTACTAAAAACTACTGTATGGCAAGAAATTTGACAACCTAGAAAAAATGGACAACTTTCTAGAAACATATAACCTTCTGAAACCGAACCAAGAAGAAGTAGAAAGTCTCAACAGACCAATAACAGAGAAGGAAATTGAAATAGTAATCAAAAATCTCCCAACACACAAAAGCCCTGGACTGGGTGAATTCACAGACAAATTTTACCAAACATTTAGGGAAGAACTAACTCCTACCCTCCTCAAACTATTCCAAAGATACCAGAAGAGGGAAAAATCCCAAACTCTTTCTATGAAGCCAGTATTACCCTAATTCCAAAACCAGGTCAAGACACAACAAAGAAAGAAAACTACAGGCCAATATCACTGATGAACATAGATGCTAAATTCCTCAATAAAATACTGGCAAACAGGATCCAGCAATACGTCAAAAAGACCATACACCACGATCAAGTGGAATTCATTCAAGGGATGCAAGGATGGTTTAATATTCACAAATCAATAAATATAATACATCACCTAAACAAAATGAAAAACAAAATTCACATGATCATATCAATAGATGCAGAAAAAGCATTTGATAAAGTACAACACCCATTTATGATGAAAACACTTAGCAAAATGGGAATAGGGGAAGCATACCTTAACATAATTAAGGCTATATATGAGAAGCCTGAAGCCAACATCATACTCAATGGACAAAAACTGAAAGCATTCACCCTGAAATCAGGAACAAGACAAGGCTGCCCGTTCTCTCCACTCCTATTCAACATAATGTTGGAAGTCCTAGCCACAGCAATCAGACAAGAAAAAGAAATAGAAGACATCCAAATTGGGAAAGAAGAAGTAAAACTATCATTATATGCAGATGACATGATAGTATACATAGAAAACCCTATAAACTTCACTAAAAGACTACTTAATATAATAAGTGATTTGGCAAAATAGCAGGGTACAAAATAAATATTCATAAATCTAAGGCATTTCTGTACACCAACAATAACCTATCAGAGACAGAGACAAAAAAGAAAATACCATTTACTATAGCAGCAAGAAAAATAAAGTACGTAGGAATAAACTTAACCAAATAGATAAAAGACCTGTACTCTCAAAAATATGTAACATTGAAGAAAGAAACTAATGAAGATACAAATAAATGAAAGCAAATACCATGTTCTTAGATGGGAAGAATCAACATCATCAAAATGGCCATACTACCCAAAGCAATTTACAGATTCAATGCAATCCCTATTAAAATACCAATGACATATTTCACAAACCTAGAACAAATACTCCAAAAATTCATATGGAACCAAAAAAGACCCCAAATAGCAAAATCAATCTTGAGACAGAAGAACACAGCTGGAGGAATCAGAATACCGGACATAAAACAATACTACAAAGCCACTGTGATCAAAACAGTCTGGTACTGGCATGAGAACAGACATATAGATCAGTGGAACAGAATAGAGAGCCCAGAAATAAATCCAGGAACATACGGCCAACTAATATTTGATAAAGGAGGAAGGAACATAAAATGGAGTGAGAAGAGCCTCTTTAACAAATGGTGCTGGGAGAACTGGACAGGGACGTGCAAAAAAATGAAACTAGACCACCAACTTACACCACACATGAGAATAAACTCAAGATGGATCAAAGACTTAAATGTAAGCTGTGACACCATAAAAGTCCTAGAGGAAAACATAGGCAGAAAAATTTCAGATACCCCATGTAACAATATCTTCATGGATACATCTCTTAAGGCAAGAGAAATAAAGGAAAAAATAAACAAATGGGACTACATCAAACTAAAGAATTTCTGCAAAAGAATATATCAGCAAGATGAAAAGGAAACCAACCATATGGGAAAACATATTTGCCAGTGATATCTCAGACAAGGCATTGATCTCCAAAGTACATAAAGAACTTATACAACTCAACATCAAGAAAACAGACAATCCAATTAAAAAATGGGCAAAGGAACTGAACAAACACTTCTCCGAAGAGGATATACAGAAGGTCCATAGACACATGAAAAAATGCTCAACATCACTAGCCATCAGAGAGATGCAAATAAAAACCACAATAAGATACCATTTTACACCAGTCAGAATGGCCATCATCAACAAATCAACAAACAACAAGTGCTGGCGAGGATGTGGAGAAACAGGAACCCTGGTGCATTACTGGTGGGAATGCAGACTGGTGCAGCCACTATGGAGAACAGTATGGAATTTCCTCAAAAAACTAAAAATGGAACTGCCTTTTGAACCAGCAATTTTACTGCTAGGATTGTACCCCAAAAATCCTAAAACCCTAATTCAAAAGAACTTACGCACCCCTATGTTCATAGCAGCCCTGTTTACAATAGCTAAGTGCTGGAAACAGTCCAAGTGCCCATCTGTAGATGAGTGGATCAAAAAACTGTGGTACATTTACACAATGGAATACTATGCAGCTGAGAGAAAGAGGAACTCCTGCCATTCATGACATTGATGGAACTAGAGAGAATTATGCTTAGTGAAATAAGCCAGGCAAAGAAAGAAAAATACCATATGATATCACCTAATATAGGAAATTAAAGAACAACATAAACAAACGAACTAAATAGGACAAGGAGCAGAAGAACAGTCAATAGGGGGAGGGGTGAGGGAGAGAAGGAGGATAAGTAAGGGAAGGGTTTAGTCAAGGAACATGTATAAATGACTCATGGACATGGACAACGGGGAGGGATATGATTGTGGGAGAAGGGGTGGGCTGGGTGGTGGGGGAGCAATGGGGGAAAAATGGGACAACTGTAATTAAAAAATTAAAAATTAAATTAAAAAATAAAGTACAATTACAAACAATAAATATATAAATAGTTATCATCAATAGAAAGCATAGAAATTAAGAGAAAATTAATCTATTGAAATCATTTTAGTTAATAAGCAATTCTTGAATGGCAAAATTGACTGCTGGATTGATCAAATTTACCAAAAGTTGTTTTAAGAAATATTCTTTAAAATATATTTAATGTAAATGAATCTTTTAAGTATATCTACTAACTCTAATCTTTTTTCTAACGTTTATAGAGGTCTCACACTATGTCAGGCTCTATTTTATGTACTTTACATAAATTAATATATTTACTCTTTACAACAATCCTATGAGGTATATTCTATTTTTATTCCCATTTGTAGAGAAAGAAGGCAAGGTACAGTCATAAGTAACTTGCCCAAAGTTACACAGCCAATAAGCTGCAGAGTTTGGCCTACTATTTCATACAGCCTAGTAAAATGACTTTCATGGACGTTATACTATTGAGTATTTAAGAATGTTTGCACTCTATCAAAATAAGGAGATTAAATCAGTTGTGACTCTTTGCTTTCAAAAGTTTGAATATTTTAAAAAATATTGCTTAGAAGAATATATCCACTGACTAAAATTTAAAGAGAATATATTTAATAAATATATTTAAGAAGAATATTACCTAAAACATACCATCACTTGGAATTTATTCTATTCATTAGAAGGAAGTCACTTGAAAGGGTGGGGAATTAAGCTCCACCTCTTGAAGGGAGAATAAAAGAATTTGTTGACATAATTTGAAACCACCACACAGAGGAAAATTTATGCAAGAGAAAATATTAAATACGAGGATTTTACAAGATGAAGCTAAAAAATACCATTGATTGGCTATCATTTAAACACTTTATTGAGATTATGAGTTTTCTTTTTAAATATTTTCTTTTAAAATAGAGTTCACTACCTGTTTTAAATTTTTTCCAATGCTGAAATTGCTGCAGTTATGGTCAAAGACATGTAATGTTTAGGGCAAGAGGCTCTTGCTTGTGTACTCAAAGAAACATTTACTTCTTGATTAATTACACAGGGGAACAATTTTTAACATAATTCCTGTTGAGTTCTATTTTTCAGCTGTTTTAGACTTAAATAGGCATGATGATGTCAAAACTGCAGTTAGTTTTCTTCTATCACATCACGGTTTTTCTGTACAGCTTATCTTAATGCAACTACTCTAGGCTGGATCAAGCCTGGATCAAGGGAAGCACTGGTGCTCTCCTACTGGCTGAGGGCAAACCTCCCTCGAGTGGGGAGGCGTGGGGGATGACCTTGGAGACCAGAAACAGGTTCATACTTGTCTAGGCTATTCAGTTACACATGAGATAGTATGGTGAGAGGTTGTGTGCTGCTCTATATAGTGAATTGTATTCCGAAGTATAGTCCGAATTCTTGTCTGTATACAAGGAGTTAGCAGAATTTATTTTTTTTATTTACAAATGTACTTATTTCCTTTCCTTCAGATCATGTGTGCCTCTGCTATTTCTCATCATAAATGCCTAAACAACCCTGATTCGTTTTGTTATATCTGTGGCAGTTTCACCATTCTCAGTCAAAGGACAAACATCAGCTCATTTGTCAGGCAAACCTATTTTGCATATTTTAAAGTAAAACTTGGTGATCAAGGTAAGTCTTGGGCCCCTCACAAGGTATGTAAGTAGTGTGTTGAGGGTTTATGGATGTGGACGAAGGGAACATGTGATAAATTGCCATTTGGTATAACTGGTTTGGCAAGAGCCTGGAGGTCATTCAAGTGACTGTTACTTTTGTTTAGTGAAAACGTCAGGATATAACAAGAAAAATAAATGTAAAATAGAGTATCCCAGTCTACCATTAGCTATACGCCTAGTGCCTCATTCAGCTGTAATCCCAGTGCCAGTTTTCACTGAACTACTCTCTTTCGAAAAACAGGAGTATGGTGAAGAATTAAGTGACAGCAACGGTGAAGATTTTGAAATTGAAGATGACTCAGTTCATAAGGGATTTGATCAACATGAGTTGAATGATTTAGCATGAAATTTGGGACTATCCAAAAAGGCTTCAAAACTCCCAGCATCAAGACTGCATGAGAAAAACTTGCTTGAAAAGGAGTGAAGGTATCCTACTTTCAACCAAGAGAAAGTGTATATCTGCAGTATTTCTGAAGTGATGGTGGCTTTGAGTATTGCCATAACATATACAGTTTAATGGAGGAATTGGGAATTCCAATCTGTAACGGAACTGAATGGCTACTGTTCACTCGTAGCTCAAAGCGGAGCTTGAAGCGTGTCCCCCTCCACAATGGCAATTTATTTGGTGCAGTCCCAATTGGCCATTCAGTTTGTTTTCATGAAGAATATGAAGACATAAAGAGAGTCATTGATCTGTTGTAATACCACAAGCACAATTGGATCATCTGTGTTGACCTTAAAATGGTCTGCTTCCTTCTGGGTCAGCAACACTGATACATCAAGTATCCCTGTTTTCTGTGTATGTGGGGCAGCAGAGCTCATGAGAAGCATTGGGTGGAGTCGAATTGGCCTCCCAAGATCTGACCTCAAACCTGGTGATCCAAACATTCTACATGAGCCACTTCTTGACAGAAAGAACATTATATTCTCACCTCTGCACATAAAACTGGGTCTCAGGAAGCAATGTGTTAAAGCTTTGCCAACTGAAGGAGACTGTTCCAAGTATCTCATTTTGGCATTTCCTAGCCTGTCATTTGAAAAGATAAAATACCTTAATGTATATGTTTGGTAGCAGACCTTTACTACTTGTACACAATTTGACTTAGAGTAACAATATCTAGCCTTTATATGCATAAAATAACTAAATAAACTGTATATTCAGGTTATTTTTTCTTTATTTTCCCTTGTATGTATATTTTGTATGATTTAGAGGACAAAGGGATGGTATCCTGTACCTTAAAAAGTTGACGTGATAGAGAAAAACTGGGGTCATTTTTGGATTCAGATGCCAAAAGTTAGTCAAAAACAAGTGTCAGATATAACTCAATGAAAATTGCATTCCCCAGTGTTATTGGTTTGGTTCACTGGTAGCCCCTCAAGCCAATTCTATCAGTTTAGGGTGGCTTAATACTTCTGAAAAGAGTCCTCAGATTTTATAAGACTTTAATCCAAATGTATTTTGGATTGTCTACAGGACAATCTCTTTATATTCCCTTTTGTCTCTCCGTGGCTGGTGTGGCTCAGTGGATTGAGTGCCGGCCTGTGAACCAAAGGGTTGCTCATTCGATTCCCAGTCAGAGCACATGCCTGGGTTCCAGGCCAGGTTCCCAGTTGGGGATGCTTGAGAGACAACCACACATTAATGTTTCTCTCCTTTTCTTTCTTCCTCCCTTCCTCTCTCTAAAAAAAAAATTAATCAATAAAATCTTTAACTAAATTAATTCTCTTATGTGTCTTAATGAATTTTTCACTAGGCCCCACATAGAATTGTGTTAGTTATCTGGGAGGGAAATTTAAGAGTCCAAGTTATGCAACTCCTTTCTGTGTTTATTGTAAGATTGATTGCAAAGATGCTGCCCATCACTTTATGTAGTATGCTTTTTGTGAAGACCCTTCCTCATTGCAGTATCAGAAAAAAAGAAATTGGCCTTTCCTAAGGAACTGATTTATTTTTGTCTTATGTACCCTCTAAATCACATGGGTGATTATATTTCTTCTTTCACTTGCAACTAGAAAGTTCAGAAGGTACATTTACATTTCCTTCTACTCTGTGTATACAATTTTAAGGCATGTGATATTTGAAACAACTTACTCCTATTGCATCATTTTTCACCTTTCATTATTCTCTGTCCTGTTTTCTTCATCACATTTAAAAATTTATTTTATTATTATACAAAACATATTTGTGAAAACAGACTTAATTACTCCTAGAACAATTTGAAAAATATAAATATGTAGATGTATGAATTAAACCTCTTAATTGTCATTACAATACTCCAGAACATAGTTTTCACTTACCTGCTCTTTCAACTAGAAATAATCATTTTTTAATAAATCTTTCTTCAATCATCTTCTATCACTTAATTTTCCTGCATCCACATGTATGTCTTCAGCTATCACCTACACTAGATGTGACAGCCAGTAAGATGTGCTACTTAGAGCTCCCTTCAAGAAGTAACTTGTCATTCATTCAGCAGTGAGGAGAGCTGTTAGGTGACAGACTCCAGCTATAATTCTTTCCAAACTCACCACAGTACTTAAGCCAAAGCTATGCTTTTCCTGGGAAGCCCACAGACAGTAACTGAGTATAGTGAGTGTCCTAGAGCCTGGCCATTTCTGCACAATGAGGGATACCTCCAATAGCCAATCTTTGATCTGGGACTCAGTCATTGAGTTGGGCAGGAGTTGGTCATATCTGCATTGTAGCCTAAGGCTCTCATTGCCTACTTCTGCCTCTTTCCTGTCAGGTTTCAGACCAACATCATGATGTGAAAGCAGTCTATAATTAGTCTTTTTTTTTTTTCACTCCCTTGCCTTTAATAAGCATGATCAGCACTCCATATCTTTGATCAATAAACCTTTTGCACATCTAACTCAAAATCATCATCTGATTCTCAGAGAACACACAATGCCACACCAGATAACTTACAAATGTATGTTTTCTCCAAGTCCCTAACCTTTAAATATATACATCTGTTTAAAATCAGTTCCTGGATGTCTCAAAGACACCTTAGATGGAACCTGGACAAACTGAACTCCTAATTTTCTCCTGAAGTTTTTTTTCCTATTCTAATGTTCCATATCAGTGGAGAGGCCTAGCATCCATTTGGTTGTGAAAGTCAGAAAACTAGGAACTATCCATGACATTTCTTCTTGCTTATTCAGTTCATCACAAAGTCATGTTGGTCTTCCATCTTAAACAAATTTCTTCTACTTCTCTCCAGCTTGCCACAATAGTCATGGTCTAGAAGACCATCACCTCTTGATTTTATTCTACACTAGCCTCCACCATAATCATGAACCAATCCACCATTCTCCCTACTAAAGCCAGAATTATTTTCAAATCATACATCTGATTATGTCATCCTATGACATAAAATCCTTCTGTTATTTCCTGTGGCTCTTACAATAAAGACAATAGTCTTCAATCCAGCAAGTCCCTGTCCTCAAGCTTCAGTATCATTTCCCATTCCTCTCACCCCAGAATATTATAACTGCATGAAAAAGGGACTGTGCCCATTTTTTTGTTTACCATTTTATCTCAAAGTCTGCTTGAGCACCAAATGGCAAATGTATATGCCAGATACTCAATACATAGTTGCCTAATATATAATTAAATGTTTGAGTAAATAAATGCATCAATTGAATGAATATATTCATAATCCACTGGACACAAGTTGTTTTTCCTATTGTGGTATTTTATGTCAGAGCTTATCCAAATATAATTACCCTTTAATTCTCAGTTAAAATATAGACTCCATCAAGAAGGCTTCCTTGATTTATCTAGTGGAAAATACTTATGTACTCTATTATAAAATTCTATAGTCTTTTTATCTGATTAAGTATCTTTAATGTAACTAATATACCCAATTAAACTGCGAATTCCTTGAAGGCAAGTGTTGAGTTTATGCTTTTAATTGTTCTGTGTGTCACCGAACATACTTGATTGAATAATCTGATTGACTGGATGATTTTTCCTGCCACTAGAGCAGTGATTTTCAACCTGTGTGGCCATGGCACACCAATGTGCTACAAGAATTTTTAAAACACGCAGAACTTAGCTATTTAGTCAGGAGCACTGACCTCTTTTCCCTTAGATTGTCAAATTTTAAAAAAATGACAACAGCCAACAGAAAAATAGCCATCTGGTGTGAATGAATCAAAATTATACCTGTTTTTTGGTCAGATCGGCAAAAAAAAAAAACTGGGGGGGGTGGTGTGCCACAGAATTTTAGTAATTAGTTTATGTGTTACATGAGATTTTTTTTTCTAAGTTGGAAGTCACTCCACTAGAGCAACTGTGGTGATATTAGAAAAAGTGGATGAGACTAATAAAAATGTGATGGCCCAGTAAAAGTGCTGGTTAGGTAATATATCTCTTGAGTCTCACTTAAAGTATCAAGAATAGGAGACTTATTTGACCTATAAATTTTTGTTGGTTTTCTAAACTCAAATATCATAAAATCTACCCCATAGCTACAAAATGTGCGGTGGCTGTGTGTTTTTAAAAATTGCCTAAGCTTGCCAACAGAGAAATTTTCCAAAAGAATATTATGTATGCCACTGAGGTTGGAGCCTCAACATGGAGACTTTTTGAGGCTCCCCAGATAATGCTTAAATGGAAAACCACTGCAATCATTCAAAATTATCATTTTACAATTATGGGGCAAGAAGACTCACAACTTCTTGAGCCTAGTAGTTCTTGGTTCTGGATATATTCCAGACACTTTTATAAGTGCTTAACATGTTAATTGACTATATTAATAAATAGCGCAGGGTGTGGGCATAAGCAGATATTTGATTTGAGTCTGTTATTTATTTTTACAAGATGTTTATATCTGTGGGTGATTTACTTTGCACCAGAAACTAAAACTATTCCATCCCATAAATAAGTCCAAACCATTTAAAAGAGCATCTGCCTGGAATATGTAAACTACCAGACCAGAGAGTTAAAATGTGAAAAACACTCAAAATTATATGCTGTCATAATATATACCCATGAAAGAATGAGAATTTTTCACACAAAAATAAAGTAATGCAAGAAAAGAGATGATAAATTATGTACAGTTATTTTATTTTTATAAAATCAATAGCTTAGTAAATAATCAAACTTTATATCTAAATTTCACCCGCAATAAAAGAACTAAGGTAAAAATCTCAAGTTCAGTTATTTTATGTTATATACATTTTTTTAAAGTTTAACAGATGATATTATATTAAAGATACTTGATATCTCTACAGCTAAGCATAAAATTTAGGTTTAATTTGGCCCCAATTTCAAGGATTTGTGTTACTTGCTATAGGAAAATTAGATATCACCTAGAGTTATAATTACATCATTCTTTTGCACTAACTAGGCAGTTTGCATTTGTCTGGTCAATATTCTTGCTCCTTTGAAGTTTTTGCATGCCAAATAAATAGTAATATTTTTACAAAAGGGAAGTTCACACAAAAAGTAGAAAATACTCATCAATATAGCAGATTCACAAACAACACCTTACTTCTTTAAGTTATTTTAACAAAGTTATAATTAAACATAAGTTTATCCTTTCACAAAATGCAAATAATCACTCCTACCCCTTCACTACATTTTTGTTGCATCCTAGCTGCGTAGCTTAAATTCAATATCAAGTTTAATGCACACAAAGAATGTAAAGCTTCCAATAGTTCTGAGAAACAAAATTTTATTGGGCTACTACTTCAAACAGTATCTCTATATGTGTAATTAACCAAAACAGTTCATTTCTAATAAAATTGTAAACTAGCAAAAATGAAACCTTTTCTCCCATCTCTTGCCTCCACTACCATTTGCCCCCCAAGACCTGAGAAAAAATAATATTGCAATATTTAAAAGGAATGATATTCATGTTTTGGTTTGGTCACATACACTAAGGAAGTAGCCATAAGAAACACATGAATTAGTTATACCTAGTAGCTTTAGGAGACACAATTTGGAAATGTGGGTTTAAAGGAAATGGGGGCTAAATGAAAATACTTAATAGTAGGAAAAACTTTGTATAATGGTGGTCTTGAAAATTATAGGGAAGAAAATTCTTTTCTTTAAGGGTTTAGTCTTTCACACCCCTGAATAATATTTGCCCTTGGAGAGGGATGTATGCATGAGTGTGAGTGTGTGTGTGTGTGTGTGTGTGTGTGTGTGTGTGTATGACTCAACAGCTACTCACTGCACAGTAAAAGTAAAGACACCTATCTGCAACTCACACTATTTTGGAGACTTTTAGAGACAAAGCCTGGAAAGATTATACCCATTCTAGACCTTTCTGTGGGATTTGGAGTGTGAATGCTAAATCTGAATTGTCCTTCTTGAGCCCTCATTGAAAGAACAGACTTTTAAAAGGGAGGAAATTAATTCTGGAATAAAATTAACCCTTGTGGATGAGGGAGAAAATTTCTAACAGTAGTTGGAGAGATTGCTAAGGAGAAGCTCTTATAATCTGGAGATAGAATGAGGTTGAGAATTGAGACACCTTCCCAAGGGGACCCTCAGGAAAAGTGAAAATCCTTGGGTGCTTTCCCTTTGGATTCTGGGAAAGCTATATCAAACAGAGTCATTGATAATTCTTTCTCCATTGCTTTTAGTTTTCTTCAGCCCTTTAATAAATTCAAATATAAATTAGTAACTGTAGTGATGGTGAGGTGGAAGTAAGGGTTCACAGTGCCACTTTAACTGTAGCAGAGGATTTAGCAAACAGCACCATGTTCCTGAGGGGATCCAAAGTACATGAACAGGGTAAAAAAGAAGTCATAGTAAAGTCTTGCATTTGTTTTTCTAATGTATGCCATCACCTGGCATGTCTGTGTACTACAATAGACATTTACCCTGGCTGGTTTGGCTCCGTGGATTGAGCGTCGGCCTGCGAGCTAAGTGTCGCTGGTTCGATCTTCCAGTCAGGGCACATCAGAGAAGGAAAACTCTGACTCCAAAAAACCTCCGCTGCCTTGCGGCATACCTCTTCAGGGGAAAGGTTAAGGGAGTAAATCCAGACAGAAAATCCGGAGCCGGAGTCCCTAAGGCGGTTTGACGTTGTAGTCAACACCGGCAACTCCTGCGGCGCACCTGAAGCCAAGCTGTATTGACTCCGTCTTTCCCCTTGGATCCTTCAGCTGCGAAGAGAGGTGGGGTCTGCTGCATGGGCAAGAGCTGGCCCTCCATATCACCCTGCCCAGGCTCTGTAGCTTCAGCTCCACTGGAGAGGACACTCCAGCGTCATCGCAAGATGTCGATTCAACACGGGAGGAGACAGATACCGTGTCACTCCCGAGTCGGACTGCACAGCCATTCTTGGCGGTGCAGATAGACTCTTAAGAAGCTGCACCATCGTCTCTCGAGATGGACGGCTGCCGACGACGACAATAGACATTGTGGGAAAATGTTTTAAAACTGAACATTTATAATAAAAAATTGGAGGGAAGAAAAAAACAAGAAAACAATAGTGTAGAATGTTGAATTTATGTTTCCAGTAGTCACTGAATTTACTTCTTCCCCAACCTTCTACAGATGGATTGTCACAAAACCATTGTTAGAACCTTGGCGATTTGATAATAAAACGCCAAAGAAGCCAAGATTTCAAGTGATTTCAAATGAATATGAACAGATTTTATTTGAGAAATTCTGTTAAAAAACTACATGTTGATGTGAGTACAAATGGACATTAAACAGGTGGATTGACCAAAACCCCATAACTGTGTAAAGTCATTCTGTACACCTAAGAGATCCTGATGAGTCTATTGATTTCCTGGGATCTTGTAGAGTGACAACAAGCCCTGATGGAACCCTGAGGGCAGATTGTGGCTGTATCACTTCCTTTTGAAACTATAGAGCTGAGTTCCGGTATCAGTTACCAAGCATATAAGGATATTAATACTTTTGTTCTTTATTCAGAATTAAGAAAGGGACATGGGGTCATCAAATCTGACATGTGACAAATCTTTCTTTCTACAGCCCTGAGAAGCTGTGGTATTTGGATAGTTAAAAGGTGACTGACAGGAAGATCCACTGTGCTCACTGCATTTGACACACACTCAGAATGTTAGGTAACAGCAGTAAAATTCTGAATGTGGGATATAGATTTCTTGTCATATATCATGTTTAATAGATATATTTGATATGCACTATTGAATATTAAAACTATATTCCCTTGAAGCAATAGAGGCATCAAGAAGGAAAGAAGAATGACATGTTATCTTTTTTGACATAGTGAACATTAAAAAAGACTTAGAATAAATACCAACTTAATCATGACAGGTGTGCCTGGGGAAAGCATGTGGTAATTATCAAAAGCACGAGAGCATCAGATGAGGAATCCAACAAGCTCAGTTCTGTTCATGTCTGTGACACCAGTTATATAAGCTTGAACAACCTTAGGTAATTAACCTTGGTTTCCTCTTCTGTTAAAAGCAGCTATATTTATTGTGAAGAGCAAATAAAACAATGGGTATGATTACAGCAAACTTATGAAATACAAGTTAATCTAGTAGTCTAATGAGATAATACACCTATTATAGGCACATTACACTCATTAACCACAAAATTATTTTAGTTAGCAACTACCCACCCATGTAAAATTGGAATATACAAATATTAACTATGAGTATTTAAACAGGAGTGAGAGAAATATTGAACCATTATTTATTGAGAGTAGTGTCAGAAGCTGAATCAATTCTCATTCCAATGACATAGAATATCTGTTGTTTTCACAGATAAAGTACATCAAACTCTTGGAAAATTATTGATATTTTAAAAGAAGTGTTTTCAATTAACATTACATTATGAGTGGTGCAGTGATTTTAAATAATTAGTGCAAAGAATAAACAAATATAAATTGATTTTCAAGTCTAAAAGCTTAAAAACATATTAAGTTATAATTGAAACAATAAAATAGTAGGCTACAGAACATGTGGAAGTTTGGATATTTCTAGTTCCAGAAGAGCTCCATGCTTTGGAGTGCCGTCCTCTAAATTTCCTAAAGCATCCTCTAGTTCCTAGTGCTGGCCAAAGAGCGCAGTGCCATCTAGACAGCATTCTCTGAGCTCAAATCATGAACCACAAGAGCTTCAGTCCCCTTTTCTCCACTTTGGGGAACACTCTGACTCTCTTCCCACAAGGAGCTCTGGAATTCATGGCGATTGAGTCGTCCTGTACCCTACAGTTGCTCCTATTCCAGGAGGGCAGCCCGACAAATGGATAACTCTCAATGTCAGCACAACATTTCTTTCCATAGGATCATGTGAGAATGGGTTGCCGTAATGGCACTTACAGGCAGTAGATGTTGGTTGACATTATCATCAGGTAGAAGACAAGTTCAGGACTGGGTTACCAAGGATCCATTGCTGAATCTTGGGCTTGAGTTATGAGTGTAAGTTTGTGAGTGAGCTATCTCCCAACTCTTGTTCTGACCATAGTACCACCTCTGGTCTAGTACTCAAGGGTGTACTTTACCCTCTGTAACCCTGGCTTCTGGCCCCTAATGCAGTCACAAATCCCCTGTATAGGCTTCCTGCCACGTCTGCAGCCCTCTGGGGTGTGGATGCACTTTTTATCCAAGGGCTTTGGTTTGATAACTGCTCTTGCGTTTGACCAACGTGATAATGCTGTGCTCTCCTGAGATGACTTCCTTGCACAAGTTAGACTGTTCTTTTACTCTGTCCTTCACCCAGGCCTTACAACTATTCTCTCTGCTGACAGCAGTGTGTGGAAGGAAGAGAGGCAGTCTACACTGAATGAGATCATATTCTAGGAATGCAATGATTGTAGCATAAAAGGTTTAAGAGAAGACATTGTTAGAAGACATGTTATTCTCGTCGTCGTCGGCGGCAGCCGTCCGTCTCGAGAGACGATGGTGTAGCTTCTTAAGAGTCTATCTGCACCACCGAGAATGGCTGTGCTGTCCGACTCGGGAGTGACACGGTATCTGTCTCCTCCCGTGTTGAATCGACATCTTGCGATGACGCTGGAGTGTCCTCTCCAGTGAAGCTGAAGCTACAGAGCCTGGGCAGGGTGATATGGAGGGTCTGCTGTTGCCCATGCAGCAGACCCCCCCTCTCTTCGCAGCTGAAGGGTCCAAGGGAAAGACGGAGTCAATACAGCTTGGCTTCAGGTGCGCCGCAGGAGTTGCGGGTGTTGACTACAACGTCAAACCGCCTTAGGGACTCCGGCTCCGGATTTTCTGTCGGGGTTTACTCCCTTAACCTTTCCCCTGAAGAGGTATGCCGCAAGGCAGCGGAGGTTTTTTGGAGTCAGAGTTTTCCTTCTCTGGTGTGCCCTGACTGGAAGATCGAACCAGTGACACTTAGCTCGCAGACCGACGCTCAATCCACTGAGCCAAACCAGCCAGGGGCAACATGTTATTCTATGTTTATACTAAACAAATTCTAAATAGTAAATTTAACACAAGTGAAAAAATGAGTTGTTCACATTTTCCTGGATAGTTTAAGTAAGGCTTACATCTGTGATCATAATCAAAGAATCTGTGACAACATTTGAGGGAGTCCTTGGAAGCCAGCAATCATTGGAGGCACTATGGATGTTGCACTCATGAGTAATCACATAACCAGAATTGAATAAATCATATTAGTTAACTGGAGGACAAGATCTATATTTTTCAATATAAGCAGGTTCCTAAAAGCTATAATCTTGTGAGTAATAACAAGTTAATGTCCTTTCTTCTCAATGGGAGATATAAAATTAGCCAGGATGATGCATTTGAAATACAGAACATGAGGAGATGGTTCCTGAACTGGAATAAGAAGACAGAATGTCTGTACACTGTTGGGAATGGCAATCTGCCACTGGCCCTGAGCAGTCAGTCCTGTTGTTGCTCTATGTGCCAGATTACAATGTTGATCCATCTCCTGATACTGAGCAGTTTCTGTAACTAGTCTCAGAGACACTAAGTACATCAAAGTGACTGCAGTAAGCCTGGGCTGGGGTAAGGCTGAGTGGTTTGCAGTTTGCTATAATGTTTTGTAACTTGTTCAAAAGTTCTGCACTGGTGGTCCTTGGATCCTCTCCTGTAATGCAACCCACTGCATGTTCAGGTGTTATCAGGGCTCATTGTAGCGCCCAGTGGGACTTGGCAAAGAAAACTAAAGCAAATATGCTGATGACATGCTCTTGTGTGTGCGTGCTGTGAACAATTAATTCCTTTGTCTGTGACCCAAGAGTCTCCTGCCTTTGGCTAGTATCCTTGAAATAAAAACAAACTAACTTCTGAGATTGTAAGTAGGGTAAACTCTCACAGCCTTCTTGGTTCTTGGCAGTTACTACAAAGAATTCTCAGACACACTGGACAATAAACAAATACACTAAAAATCTCTCTATTCATTATTCTGAATTTTTATCAATATATCACTATAATTCACATGGTCCTGTAAATTTATAATGCATTTTAAAATCAAATTAGCTGCATGGACAGGGGTGCAATTAAAAATATATATATATTTGACCTGGGCTCTGTACACTTGAGATACAGGCCTAGGTAGGTTTCCATTATTTGGAACAGCTACATTGCTGTTAAGCAGAAAATGTATTCAAATTGTTTATTTGTCTTGTGAAACTAAGAATTCTAAAATAATATAATCATATGTATTAATTATTACAGTTCTCAAAGCATGTGCTGTACAAGTAATCAAGAAAGATAAAAATAATAATACTGATATTGAATTATTATATACCAACCAAGCACTGATCAAATGTTTGATATATATTATCTCATTTAATCCTAAAATCCTATTGTCCTCAACTAATATGCCTGAAGTTTCACCCTTAGTTAATATTTTAAAATTGCCTACTTAAAGGTAAGGATAGATTTAAGTTTGGAATAAGAAGAGTGTAAAGTGAGAGGATGAGTATGTTTGCAGATACATTCAAAGGGCATCTATTAACTCATAGAGTGGATAAGATCAACTGAGTCCAGGAAAGGAACTGCAAAAACCAAGGTTTTCAAGGACTGCAGAAATTAAAACTAGAGATTTGAATACCCTGCTCGGGATTCTGTTTCTTTTTTTTTCTTTTTAATTTTATTGATTATCCTGTTACAGTTGTCCCAATTTCTTTTCCCTCTGCTCCTCCCCTCCACCCTGTGATCCCTCTCCCTCCAGTTGTCCCCCCCCCCTTAGTCCATGCCAGTTGGTTGCGCATATAGTTCTTTTCAACATCTTTGTGTCTATTCCATTCCCTCCTATGCTTCTTAATTCCTGCATCATCACCCTTCCTTTTCCCTCTTCCCCCTCCATGCTGACATCCCCCCAATATGTTCCTCATACCTATAACTCTTTTTCCACTCTCGTTGCCTACTTAATTTGCCTTGTTTCGATTCCCTAGCTTCTGTTGTTGATTGTTGTGATACAGTTTTCATTTTAATATTCATAGTTTTGATCCTTCTTCTTCTAAACAAGTCCCTTTAATATCTCATATAACAGTGGTTTGGATCTGATGAACTCCTTCAGTTTTACTTTGTCCTGGAAGCACTTTCTCTGCCCTTCTATTCTGAATGACAGCTTCACTGGACAGAGTAATCATGGTTGTAGCTTTTTGATTTTCATTACTTTCAATATTTCTCGCCAGCCCCTTCTTGCCTGCAGAGTCTCCTTTGAGAAATCAGCTGATAGTATAATTAGGACACCTTTGTACATAATTCTTTTCTTCTCTCTTGCTGCTTTTAAGATTCTCTCTTTTTCTTTAATTTTTGACAATTTGATTATAATGTGTCTTGGTGTGGTTCTCCCTGGGTCCAGTTTTTCTGGAACTCTCTGTGCTTCCTGGACCTGTAAGTCTATTTCCTTCCCCAAGTTTGGGAAGTTCTGCTTCATTATTTTTTTTCACATAATTTTTCAATTTCTAGTTCTTCTTCACCCTCTGGCAACCCTATAATTCGAATGTTTGTTTGCTTATAGCTTTACCAGAGGTTTCTTAGCCTCTCCTCATATTCCTCATTTTTTGTTTCCTCTTTCTGCACTGGTTGACTGTTTGTTCCTTCCCTATGTTCCGATTTGTTGATTTGATCCCTGGTTTTCCTTTCCTCACCACTTGTCTCATATGTATCTTTGTTCATTTCAGCAGGACTAGCCTTCATTCCTTCCCCGTCTTGATAAAGTCTCACTGTTAGGTCTGTAAGCTGTCTTATGACTATAGCTCTGAACTGAGCCTCAGAAAGATTTTCTATTTGTTCACTGTTTAAGTCCCATATTTGCTTTTTGGTTAGCTGCATAATTGCTATTTCAATCATTAATTCTGCCATTCTGACCGTTTTGTTTATCTTTCCTTCTTGGGAGGGGTGCTGTCACACCTCCTATGCTATCGGGGGTGGAGCCCTGTGTACTCGTCACTACCCGGTGACCCTTCTCACCACACTATGGTGCTTCGTGTGGGGGCGGGGGTCGAAGATGGATTCCTGCCATTCACTCTCTGCTGAGAGACCAGGAGCCTCCTCCTCCATCCCCACGCCCTCTGGGCCTCACAGTCCGAGGCCATGGGGGTCTGCCTTCCCCAGCGTTGGAATCGTGAGCTGACAGGTCTGGACTACAGCCAGGGCTGGCTCCCAGGTGCATCTCTCCTCCCAAATACAGGTGTCTGCTTACCGGGTCCCGCTGCTCGGTGCTGCAGCTGCCGCCTCCAGCACAGCTTGATCTTTCAGCCACGGCTTTGCCCCTCCTACCCGTCTGGACGAACACCACTTGTTTATAACTTTATACATTGGACTTCCATGTAGCTTTATTTTCTGGAACTTCCAGTTATTTCTGGTTTTGCTGTAGTTGTAGTCCTTCTTAGTTGTGGAGGGAGACAGAGCATGTCGATCTAGGCCTCTATCTTGGCCGGAAGTCTTGGGATTCTGTTTCTTGCCATCCTTTTTATGGTTGTTGTTGTTCCCTCTTGTCTTTTTATTTCTTCCATCTGTCTGCCTAGAACTTGCAGTCCAAGGCTGATTCACCACAGCTGGCAACTCCTAGACTCGAATCCTCACATCTTCACCACTTGAGATAAAAGGGCTCATCCCTCTAACTTAAGTTTGTTTGGCACAATATGTATCATGTGCTCACTCCTTGGATTAATCATTGTGGGCTCAGTATATTATCATTACAAATCTTTACTAAATGTTGAGTTTAAATCCCAGAAGAAAAAGATGTTGGGCACACCAAACAAAGAAATATTGACAACAATAAATCAGACAATAATGAGTCAGTTTTCAATTTTATATTATGAATAACCTTATCAAAATCATTGGTCAATTTTTTGCAAAGAAAGAAGATCTATTGTTATTTAAGTATGCAACTTGCATGCCATCTATGCCAGAATCCACATAGTGAAGAGCCTCTTACTATTTGTGAGCATGGCACCGAGGTTAAAAAAAAGTGATGTTCTATCTATCCAAGAAATGTATTCTAAACATTTTGTAATTATCAAGGATCATCAACCCTAAAACATTCCTATCAACAAAAGGGAATTGCCTGGTAAATCCAATAAAGGCAGTAATGTTTATTATTTATCTTTTATTAAGAGTTATACAATGTCACAGAAACCCTAGTTGGTTGAGCAGCATGTCTGAATTTACATTAGAAAAGCAAAACCACTTGTTTAATATTGTACATAACTACCACCTACATTCTAATCATAGATTTTGACATCAAAAGTGCTCCTCAGATAAATGTGAGCTCTTTGCAATAATTAACACTTTCAAAAAGTTTATTTTCATAAACCTGAAAACTTTAGCAACCTCTTCACTGGAGGGTATTTTACAAGACTGCCTCTGAAGACTGAGTATATATGATAGGATTGTATTTTATTTATGACTGTTTGTGCCCAGTCGTAAATATTGGCACCTTTTTATCTGAGCAGCATGGAGCTGTATTTGCTCAAAAAGGTTGCTTTTATATTCTAGATAACTCACTTGGGTATAAAAAAGTAAATGCCATAGTGAAAAAGCAGATTAAGGGGATGATTAGAGGAACATTTTACAGATGTTTGACATATGAGTACCAGCAAATACCTCTACTTCTCTTGAAAAAAGAATAATTGTATTGGGATAGATATTGAGGGCCTAAAAATAAAGACCAACATACTTTGGTAGTCACTGTCACCATTTATGTCATCTGGCATGCCCTGACATGGAGACTTTTTAAGACTGGAAGCCCCTTTTCCAGTTTCGTTGAAACCAGGACATTACTGGGTCCTAGGTACTTTTGCCTTCATGGGCCCCTTTCTCCATTTAAAAAAACTGTATCACTCTATTGGAATAAAGATGAAGATATTACTATTTTATATTAAAATATGTTGACCTAAAAATCTATTTTTAATCTAATTTAAAAGACATGTTCATGGGTCCCTAAAAACATGTGGTTACAAGACTCTGTGCCTACTGTGCCCAATAGATAAGGTGGCCCTGACTAAAATCACACCTCTTTCACTTCAAGAATATTCAGGCTTTAAAATATAGTTGTTAGGTTGTTGTAAGACTAAAGATTCTAAATGTCTAACCAAGGATGTACTAATTTTAAAAGAATAACTGCAGAACATCATCACCCACAGGCACTCTGTTGACTTAACCACAAATGTTAAAGTTGAAAATTTTAGAATGAAAAGAGGTGCAATACAGAAGCAGCTTTTCCTGAAGAAGCTTTCAAATGTTCCTTTTGAAAGGAATAAATTAGCAGAACACAGTATCTGCTTTAAAATATAATTAGTATTTGTTGGTTAATCCAATGGCACATTCTGCACATCAAGCCACCCAAAGATAAGCAAACACTGAGATTTATTTGACAATAATAAACACACCTGTCTTGAATAAGATGAAGCCATTTTACATTATTCGTTTAGTCATTCTATACATATTAATTAGTGCCCAATGTATAGTTGCTAGGAATACAAGCCCAAGCCTCGAAGTGTGAAAAAAACTGGTGAATTTAGAAGCCTACAAGTAATTTTGTAGACTGCATCTCTGTGTGTTTTCATGGGTAGTAGATGGTTGTGATGATGCTAGAAATGCAATGATCAGATTTTAAAGGGGATTGTTTGGCTTGTTAAAGAAGTTGATGTTTCTCTGAAGACAATGAGGACCCACTGAATTATTGTAACTGAGGAATGACATGATTAAGTTTATAATTTAGAAAGAGATCTCTAGTGGGTTATGGAGCACTGGTTTGTAACCTTTCTTTCAAGATAGAATCACAAGTTGAGCCTTGAAACTTGCCAATGCTGAGAGCACATCCTCCAAAGATTCTTGTTCAATTAGCCTCAGGTAGGGACCCATGTATAAGGGTTTTTAAAAACTGCCCAGCTGATTCTGAAGTGCAGCCAAGATTGAAGAACTGGAATGGAACAAGACTGCGCTATGCTAAGTGAGAGATAATAAGAAGCTAATCTAAAAGTACCAGAGAAAAACTGCATGCAGGAACAAGAAATGTGGTTGGATGGATTTGCCATAAAATCTTTGAAAAATGTTAGTATAAAACCGGTGTCTTCAGGATCTAGCCACATGGCTCCCCCATGTGGACAAATTGTGATGTATCAAGTCAACTGATGGCTTTTTTTCCTTCTGATGTTGTTTGCTTGTTAACGTGAGACTATTAGTAGAAATAAATTTTAATAAACTAAAAATAATGTTGATTGGAAAACATATATTGACACCTGGACAGTTTTAGAACTCAGATACTTTATTGAAATCTGATATAAAGCTTTACATATGAAATTTCTTTATAGTTTTTCCTTGGGCACAACATTTATGAAATAGTATTTATTTGCATTTATTAAGTCTAAAAATCTATTAAATAGTGAAATTATCACAGTTGGTTTTGAGTAAAAGATACAACGAGAGTGGCTTTGAGTATTTGAAATGCCAAGCACTTACAATTATTTTTTTATCTCAATAGTTTTCCTTGAAAATCACTTCATAATCACACCATTCTTATTCTTTGCATAACTTAAATAATTCAGGTAGAAATTTTAAACTGATTAGAAGAGGAAAATAAACTGATTAATTTTTATGACTGCTGAAGTTTCTCATCTTATTTAACTACTCACATAATTCTCTTTAAAAGCTTGGAATGTATGATTCTTAATGGCAAAATAAAACATCTTCATAGTCTGTAAACTTTCATACATGATTTGTTATTATAATTTCTCAATATCTTCAAGCAAATTCAGAAAATGAGATTATTAAACTACTGATATTAACATTGCATTTCTAATTCTCCAGCCTCTGGATAACTTGCTTAATAAGCACTTTTCCAGTTCATAATTAAGTTGTACTTTTCATCTCAAGGTCTGAACCAAGTTTATATTTCAATTATATAACCTAATATATCAAGCCAAAGATTTATATTTTACTGCAAAACTGTTTTTCTTCTGGAAGAAACAGTCTTCACCACTGAAATATATCAAAATCAATTAATGAAAAATAAATTAAGTCTAAATATGTTAATGGATAAAAATATTGCCTCACTCACTATAATGATGTTGTTGACAAAAATTGTATTTTCTAAATGTGGAACAGTAATAATTTAACAAATATTTTTAGAATATTTGCCAGATGCAAGGTGTTATGTGAGCATTATAGGTGATAGATGTCTGTCTAAATCTTTGGAGTGGGGAGGTAAGATAATCACACACTAAACACTCGAACAAGACAATATAGATTATATTGAAAAACCAGAAGAGTGAAGCAAAGTACAATGAGGAAGAGATCACAGTAAACTGGAACAATTAGAAAAAGTAACAGAAGTAACAGAATTTAAACTAGATGGACCTAAAGGAAATTTGTATAGACAGAAGTTTTCGGCACTGCCGTCAGGGACAGTAACAAGCACAAAAATTGAGGAATAGTATGCGGTTTTCCGACCAGCAGCACTGGCCTCACCTGGGACCATGTCAGAAATGGAGAAGCTTGGTCTCCACCTACTGAATCAAATTCTGCATTTTAACAAGAACCCTGGGTGATGTGTACTTATATTAAAATTTTAAAAGTACTGTCTTAGAACATTAATTAGCAAACCTTTTTTCTTCAAGTGTCAGGTTATACATATTTTTGTTCTTTGTCTCAACTATTCATCTCTACCACTTAGCTTGAAAGCAGCCATCAAAGACAATATGTAAATAAATTAGCATAGCTGGGCTCCAATCAAACTTTATTATTGTGATGGTTAATTTTACATGTCAGCTTGACTAAAACAGGGTGCCTGGGTATCTGGTTAGGTGTAGTTCTGGGTATGTCTGTAAGGATGTTTCCGGGTAACAATTGAATTGGTAGACTCGTCGGCAGCCGTCCGTCTCGAGAGACGATGGTGTAGCTTCTTAAGAGTCTATCTGCACCGCCGAGAATGGCTGTGCTGTCCGACTCGGGAGTGACACGGTATCTGTCTCCTCCCGTGTTGAATCGACATCTTGCGATGACGCTGGAGTGTCCTCTCCAGTGAAGCTGAAGCTACAGAGCCTGGGCAGGGTGATATGGAGGATCTGCTGTTGCCCATGCAGCAGACCCCCCTCTCCTCGCAGCTGAAGGGTCCAAGGGAAAGACGGAGTCAATACAGCTTGGCTTCAGGTGCGCCGCAGGAGTTGCCGGTGTTGACTACAACGTCAAACCGCCTTAGGGACTCCGGCTCCGGATTTTCTGTCGGGGTTTACTCCCTTAGCCTTTCCCCTGAAGAGGTATGACGCAAGGCAGCGGAGGTTTTTTGGAGTCAGAGTTTTCCTTCTCTGATGTGCCCTGACTGGAAGATCGAACCAGCGACACTTAGCTCGCAGGCTGACGCTCAATCCACTGAGCCAAACCAGCCAGGGCCCAATTGGTAGACTAAGTAAAGCAAATTGCCCTCCCAAATCTGTTGGAAACCTAAATGGAACAAAAGGAGGGAGTAAAGGTGAGTTTACACTCTCTGCCTGTTTTCCAGTTGGGGCATTGCTCTTCTGTGCTCAGACTAGAACTTACACTCTCAGTTCTCTCGCATCTCCAGTTTACAGACGGCCAATCATGGGACTTCTCAGCCTCCATAACTGACAAGCTAATTCCTTATAAGAAATTACACACACACACAACCTCCTAATATATAGAATTTCCTGACATATAGTTTTGGACAGAAAATTTTGAATTTTATATAATTTTCATGTGTCATTAAAGACTATTCTTTTCAACCATATGAAAAATGTAAGA
This sequence comes from Furipterus horrens, assembly GCF_987537825.1. Taxonomy (NCBI): domain Eukaryota; kingdom Metazoa; phylum Chordata; class Mammalia; order Chiroptera; family Furipteridae; genus Furipterus; species Furipterus horrens. The sequence continues at coordinate 56,485,464 of NW_028327175.1, read as the reverse complement.
ATCATTCTACACTTACAGGCCATACAAAAATAGATATGAGCTAGATTTGGTCTGTGAGCCATACCATAGTTTGCTGGCTGACTCCTGCCTGAGAAAACTGAGCAGTGGCCCCGCCAGTGTGGCTCTGTTGGGCATCATCCTGCAAACCGAAAGGTCGTCCATTTGATGGCACATCCCTGGGTTGAGGGTTTGGTTAAAACAATGTCTCTCTCTCCCTCTGATGTTTCTCTCCCTCTCTTTATCCTTCTATTCCCCTCTCTTTAAAAGAAAAAATAAATTTTAAAAAAGAAAAAAACTGAGCAGTGACTAGAGATCCTGAAAACAAGTTACCCGTTCTATTATTTTTATAATCTAAATTTTAGATTTTACAACAACAGGAATAATAATTAAGGAGGTTGACAATTTTTATTACTCTATAACCAAAGGATATTTTAATCCAATTGTGGAAGAATAAATTTTTCTTCACCTTTTTCAGCTAGTGGGAATGTGGTTATTAATAATTTTTTTTCAAATTTCACCATGCTTATTTGTATGTTTATAAACATAAGGCCAACAAATGATTAAACATCTTTCATTATTTTATCTCACAAAGGTAACCTGAAATACTACACCTGATCTTAGCCAAAAGGCCAAGAAGTGATTAAAGGTAACCTGAAAAAAAAGTGTGGTTTCCTTTAATCAATCTAACATAAAAGGTGAAGACCAACTGTGACAAAGGCACTGTCATTTTTCCATCACCTGGGCTTTAAGAATTAATTGCATTGACACAACTGAGATAGCAGTTCTCAAAGTGGGTCCTGTTTCCTAGCATCACCTGGAAACTAGTTAGAAATCCATATTTTGGGCCTGGGGCCCAGTATTCTTTGTTTTTACAAACTTTCCAAGCAGATGTTGTTGAACACTAATGTTGGAAAAGCACTGAACTCAAGAGAACTCTTGTTTAAGAATCTGGATTCCTGGGGCTCCCCTCCAGACCTGTTGAATGAGAACCTCTGGTTTGCATTTTAACAAGCTCACTGGTGACTGTTTATGCTTATTCATATTTGTAAGTCACTACTTTAGAGTTGCTACTTTTCTTTCATCCCACCACCTCATCCAACCTCTAGTATTTTGCCAAGTCCTATAAGTTTTACATTTGCAAAAAAACTTAATGCTAATCATCAGAAAAACCTAATATTTTTATAAATACATATTCCCAGGCCCTGTCTCAGAATTACAAACAAAAAGGTATTATATAAATTTATTATCTTTAATATAGTGTATGTTATATGATATACTGCCTATCAAGGAGCATAGTGGGGAATTCACCTTTATAATACGGAATTTGATGCAGTTACTCCAAAGAGAAGACATTTGGAAATCACAATGAGAATTGATCTCTTTGTTCTATTTTAATGTGCACTTTAGAAAATTCTCATTACCAAAACAATCACAAATAACTTCCAGATTAAAGTAATGCAACTCTGATAATTTTACTCTCCCACTCAAAAATTTTACTTGGTTACATACAAATTAGTCAGCTTGATATTCAAGACCCACTGCTAATCTTTTTACTAGCTCAAATCTCAGTTAATTCACCTTATTCTTCAATCAACTAAGCTATGTTCTTTTCTGGCCTCTAGATTTGTACCTTGTACTTTGTGTCCTTTTACTTTGCCCAGGCAGATTCCATCCCTAAATATCAATAAAAATTCAAATTGACATAAATGTTATACCCTCCAATTAGTCTATTCTATATATACATTAAGTAGTAGCTAATATTTATTGAACAATTTGTAGAAGCCAGCCATTCTGCTGTTTCTTCACCTGTACTGACTAATTTAATCCTCACAACCACTTTATGAGTTAGCTACAACTATTTTCTTCACTGTTCAAAGGACAGAACTCAGAGTAAAACAAGTTGACATGACTTTCCCAAGAATATTCAGTAGCAAGTAGTCAAGCTGGGATTCTGATTTCATATCCTGAGCTCTGAAACACTAGATCTACTGAATCATAAATGAAATAGTTCCACCCTGTTAAATTGTTACAAAACTATGCTGATACAGTGATACCTTGGCTAACAAAGATATTCGTTCAGGAATCACATTTGTTATCCAAAATCTTTGTTAACCGAAATGTGATTTCCCATAGGTTTCTACAGAAAATCATTTAATTTGTTCTGGATGCTGCTCACCATTTAAAGATAAGTTTTATAAAATAGTAAAAAGCACACTATAAAAGGGCAGAAACTCACCAAAGGTTAAGATGAACAGCTGCCGAAATGGATGAAGGAGAATGGAAAGTAGAATGAAAAAACTGACACTCTTTACACTATCACAGTACATCGTCATCAAATCCAAAGCAGCTTATGTTATCAGGCATCTCACTGCTCACTGTCTCGATTGTAAACAACCCAATCGGGTTGGTGGGTCTCCCCTATGTGATGTGGTCATTTCATTTCTTTGTCACACACATACAGACAGAAAAGATAAACTCCTGGAATGGCCCGACCACTCATGTTTGCTGCTTTATGTTTGTGCGCGCATCCACTAAAACATTTGTTAGCAAAGTCTGAAAACAGTGGAAAACATCTTCGCTAACCGAAAAATTTATTAGCAGGGTCACTCGTTAGCCAAGGTATCACTGTATTTGTTTAATAGATGTATTCATGATTAATTAATTGGTATAAAAAGGATAGTGATAACAGATCATTCTCAATCAGGTTCGTAATAGAACAAAGGCTAAAGACAACTCTATTTTTTTGGATTAACAGTGATTTTTAAAAAATCTACAGGAATTACCTTCAGGTGGGCCACCTACCCCTAGTTAGCCAAAAGAGACACTAACCCTTTGAACTGCACTGTGGCTGGTTGGAATAAAAACTAGGCTCTGGGCCATCTATTGGATTCAAACCACTTAGGGGTCTTATCTACATCAGCACTAGATATTAGCCTTCAGGGGTCTTATCCAAATTTACTGTCATTGACAGAGGGCTGTATTTGTGCATAATTGTTCAACTGTACTCTAAGGACCCTGAATTAGGAACTGTAAGATAGCCATGTTTATGTCTCCATCACCATTATTGCCAATACCTAACAATTAGTACCAGGCCTTGAATAGTGGTGCTTTAGTAAGATATGCTGAAACCAACATGAATTTAGAGCATTCACCCCTCAATATGTTGTCAAGCCTCTTTACACCTTAATTTTAGATAGTCCTAAAACAAAAGAAAAAGTATTTCAATGTGGGGGTGGTTACATGGAGATCAAGGGTATTTTTAAATACTCTATTGTTTTTATTTATTTGCTTTTTCTTTAGTAGTACTCTATTTTGGAGAATCTAGGTAGTTGCTGCAGGCAATCCCTTTTCTTTGTCCAACTTGACAACTGGGAGAAAAAAAAAAAAACCTAGAAAAGGATTTTAGAGCCAATGCTAATTGTATATATCAAATAGAATTGCAAATAGCTTAATTATTTTTGAATATCATCCCAAAGCTATAGTTAAAATGTCAGAAACCCATGTCAGTAGCTGAAGGGGTACAGTTTCATGTCAGATTTTAAAGCAAGAAAGACACTCTGTGTTTTGTGAGCATAAATATGGTTTTTAGTCCTCCCACCACCACCATTTTTTTCCCTTGTGGCACTGAAATAAAAAAACTATATGGATATGAATATACTGAAATATTTGGGAAATAAGGACTACAAATTAATCAGCCTATTTACTAGACTGCAAAATTATTCCAGCTTGTGCACACATATTTTTTGTTTCCCTCCCTCACCTTACTTATTTCCCTTTTCTTCCTTTATTCCTAAAATCAAGCAGTCTGATCTTTATTATCCCAAAACATTAAGATCACTAGGATAGAACCTGAAGAAGAAGAAAGACTGTCCTAAAGCAAGGGAGAGGAATTCTTAATACTCTCATGGGAAACTTTGTCATGGCACAGGGGTAAGTAAAGAGCCTGTGTGTGGTGACCAGCAGATGACACCCGCTCTGTATCACTTGATCTCTGATTGGCAACCCTTGATTTTGAGGTAATGGCTGAAGTCAAAATATTTAGTTTGTCTGAAAATACATACTATAACACAAGTTAGCAACCACAGAACAATAAATGAAATTGTGTTTACTTAAATAAGTCTCTGTGATCTCTCTTGCTAACACTCACTTCTGGGTAATACCTAATGAATTTATAATATCTTTGTTTCCAATGGAATTTTTCTATTACTCTTCTGGGAAGTATAAATTCTATTTATTTTGTTTTTGCTTTTTTTGTTGTCGGTTTGAAACATCTCCATCTAGTAGCAGGGAAATTGTTATTTAAAAGCAATAAGAAGGAGAAGGGGAAGGGGTTAGCCAAAGAATGTATATTGTATAACCCATAGACAGACAACAGTGTGGTGATGGCCAGAGAGAAGGGGTGGGGGGCAGGGGCTGGGTGCAGGTGGGCAAAGGGGGTGGGGTGGGGACAACTGTAATAGTGTAAATAATAAAAATAAAGAAAAAATCTAACAAAAATTAAGAATTTTCACAGTAAAAGTAAAATAAAAGTGATGCGGAGGAGTGACGAGTAGAGGGGAATTATCAGGTATTGATAATTATTGAACTACATTTCTCTCTATTCTTAATGTTTGAACTTTTCTATGAATAAAATATATGAATGGAGAGAAATACTTGCTACTCTTTAGGTGGAACTAGAAATGAAAATGGGTAAAAACACTAAGTTATAAGTCCACAGTCTGCCTTCTGCTGTAGAGAGAGAACAAAAAATAAATTTGTGCTCAACAGACTGGAGATATGCCACTCAGGCAGATTGACTAGTTCAGCATTAAGTCTGGCTCACTTTAATTAAAAGAAATCATATAAGAGTATTAATGTTAGGGCATCAGCAACAATTTTTTTCTGTAGTTGGTTAACTTAGGTACAGTTTCTTCTACATCCCAAAAGTATGCTGAATGTTAATTTTAATAGACTAAAACTAAAGATTTTTTTAAAAAGTTACACTAGAAACACCAGGTTTTTCATATTTGTCTTCCTAAATGAACTATAACATTCAGCAATTTTACTCATATTCCTACGGAAATCAAATTCTGCTATCTGTTCCAAATTCCCATATTTATTTCCCTTTACATAAAACTAAAGGAGGTGTCAAATGTCTTTCAGAAAAACAAAACAAAAAGAATTGACATGGTATACACCAGTCATGGGTAAAATTTTGTGCATACATTTATTTACCTAAAGCACTTCTTTCCCTGCCTATCTTTTGTACCTTTCTGGTTTTCCTTTTAAATTATTCTTTCCCATTATACAATGTCACAGGGCATTCACAATCCATTGGACTCATAACTTGCTGTGTCCCTCCTTAACATTGTAAAAAGTTGACATAAGTGGAGCCATTTAAAATAGAGCTAGGGCAGCCATTGCAGAGGAAGTGCCTTGCACATCTTTTCCCTCAAACCTTTGAAATGTTTGATCTGGGCAAAAGAACTCTTAGACTGAACCAAACCAACATGTGTGTTCAGCTAACAGGAAAGTAGACATCCTGACTATAAGGACTGAAAATTAAGGGCAGTCTTTAGAATTAGTGCCATTATGTATAGCTAAAACTTAGCCTATTAGCACCAATAGAAATTCCTTTCTTCTATTCAAGTAATTATTTCCTTTCCCTTTGTCATAAAACCCCTTGCCTTCATCCCATAAATCAGAACACTTTTTGGGGTTCTGCCTGAATCAGTGCTTCTCTAATAGCTATTCTTTGACCTCAAATAAATGTTTGTTGCCTCTCACTTTGGCTTTTTATTTTTTAGGTAAACATCACCATATGTTCTTCCTCATTTTCATTTTCTCTTTTCTCTTAGCGAATATACTAGTCCAAGTTACAGACACTTGTTCAGGGAGTGTTTGGGTCTCCAAAGTAAAAAAACACAAATCGTAAATAGAGGAATTCAAATAGCTCTGGCAAACTCTACCCTTACTGCACTCACCAAAATTAAACAAAAAAGAAAAACCACTCCCTTTCTTAAGCCTCTAAATATATTTTCATAGAAAGCAAACTTAGAAATATCCTGTCACCTCCTTTTAACTGTGTGGCCGTTTCAGTAACTAAACCCTTCGTGTCTCATCATCTTTATCTGTTGTTGTTGTTGTTTTATAAAACTCTTTGCTGTAGGTAAATCCATCTTTCTCACCTGATGTATGATTCATAGAATACAGTGTGTCTAAATGGGACATATCAAAACAAAGGTTTTGAAATCAATGTTAATTTTGCATCTCAAATGCAATTTTGCAAGTGCTAGTAACAAAAAAAATGTAAATCTCTTAAGTATTACAGATAGCTTAATGTAAGATTTCCCTGGGGCAAGAATGAAGATCGCAATCTCAAGAAAAGCTTAAAATTACCATACATCATGGCTTCAAGGGGTGGAAATAAAAGGACAGGACTAGCAGAATCCAATTCAATCCAACATAAGAGGAAGGAAAAAGGCACAGAAGAAGAATGGGTTCCATTAGTGGCAGAGCAATAAAAAACAATGCACGTGCACTGCTTCTAGTTTTCCGATCATGTTCTAGAATCCCCGAGGCTGAGATTTTTGGTAGTGCTCCAGCCACTGTTTCTTAGGAACAGTGGACTCTTCTATCTGCCCCATCACTCCCACCTAACTGAAAGGCCTAATCCCTCAGCCCATTCAAGTCTATGCTCAATGTCACCTTCTCAGTGGGGTGCATTTAAAACTTGACACACTCTCTGCTTCTTTCCCCACTTCTGACGACCCCATGATTTTATTATTTCAATTTATATTCCTTTGGACACCTCCAGTCTGTCGCTTCTCCTTTAAATTTTGGAGGAAAGGGGCGGAGCTAGTGCTGCGGCTCTCCGGAAGGCGGAGCACACCCGTCCACTGACGCAGCAGCGGCAGGCAGCGGCCAAATACGCGAGAGGTTCTACTCGCTCCGGAAGCGTGATTGCCCACGGAGTTAACCACGTGATCGTGACGTCATTGCAGCCGCGCCGGCCTGCCGGACGCCTGAAGAGTCGTGCCTGGGTCCTTCACACCACGCTGTTGTGGCATTTAGTGTCTTTTTCTTCAGTCTTCGTGGGCCTGGTGTCTGACTTAAAAATGTACCACAACAGTAGCCAGAAGCGGCACTGGACTTTCGGCAATGAGGAACAGCTGGCACGACTGCGGGCCGACGCCAACCGCAAATTCAAATGCAAAGCGGTGGCAAACGGCAAGGTGAGGACTCCTTCGGCTGCTCTGCTCTACTGGTCTCTGAAGTCTTAAAAAAGCTGCGCCCTGCCTGCCCTCTGCTCTCTGTACACTTCCCGCTCTCCTCCCTCTGCGGCTCGCGGTTATCTATTTAAACAGATTGTAGGTAGAGAGACGGACAAAATCATTCCCCGTCGCTGAGTGGCAGACAAGTAATTCGGCGAAGAGACTTAGTAGGTTGTCTGTGTGGTGAGGGACTAGGGCCGTTCACTTGTTAAGAGAGGATGTCGGAGAAGGCTTTTCCCAGTAACTGATGCAGAGAAGGTAGGGGAAGGACACCCTAGGCTGACAGAGCCTCCAGTGCATAGCGGGCGCTCCGAAGTCGCAGGGCTGGCTCCTGGAATCTATAGGCCCTTTGTAGTGGAAGCTGAGCCCTTGGGCAGGAAAGGGTAAAGAAGGTGGGGAATTTGTAAGCAGAAATAAAGAATTAGAACTTCATGATGAACGGATGGGAAACCTTTGAAGGATTTTAAATGGCAAATTAACCTTATATTCTGTACTAGAAAGAGTCCTCTGGCATCCTGGTGGTGAATGGTTTGGATAGGGCAGGTTGGAGGAAGGGAGATGAGAGCGTTAGCACAAATCGGTTGACTAAAGTGGTTTGGATTAATGGCCTCCAGCCAAGTCCTTTCTGCCTTTAGCTCCCACACACGTCTGTTTAATCTTTCCCTGCAAGCTGCAACACCCATACCAGCACAAACTTCTCTCCAGCAAGTATTCCATGTCTCAGACCTACTGTAACCGAGATACTGTACCTTTACCTTTGTCACATATTTCATATCACTTTTTTTTGTGTGCTGCTCAAAGTAGTACATATTATTATGCTGTTTGCCAGGCACTATTCTAAGCATTTAGCAAGTGTTAGCTTTTTCAATCCTTACAGCTACCGCCTGAGGTAGATTGTCACTTTCCTCCCTTTACAGCTGAGGAAACTCCGGTACATAGGGGTTGAATAACTTCTCACTGCCGTAGTAGTAAGTGACAGAACTAGGATTTGAACCCAAGGAATCTAGTTCTAGCATTCCTGCCCTAAACCGCAATTACATGCTCTCTCTATAAATTAGCACATGTATTAGTTTTCTAGGGCTGCCATAAAACACACATACACACAAATTAGGTGGCTTAAAACAAATTTATTGTTTCACAGTTCTGGAGGCTAGAAGTCTGAGATCAGGGTGTTGGCCCATTGGCGCTGTCTGCCGCTTCTAGGAGAAGATTCTTCCTTTCTCTCCCAGCTTCTGGCATGCGGCAGCATAACCCCAGTCTCTACTGCCATCTTCACATAATGTTGTTCCTCTGTTTCTGTATCTTCACATGTTCTTATAAGGATACCAGTCAGATTAGGAGCCACTCTACTACAGCATGACCTTTCTTTGTCGGCAGCCGTCTGTCTCGAGAGACGATGGTGTAGCTTCTTAAGAGTCTATCTGCACCACCGAGAATGGCTGTGCAGTCCGACTCGGGAGTGACACGGTATCTGTCTCCTCCCGTGTTGAATCGACATCTTGCGATGACGCTGGAGTGTCCTCTCCAGTGAAGCTGAAGCTACAGAGCCTGGGCAGGGTGATATGGAGGGTCTGCTGTTGCCCATGCAGCAGACCCCCCCTCTCTTCGCAGCTGAAGGGTCCAAGGGAAAGACGGAGTCAATACAGCTTGGCTTCAGGTGCGCCGCAGGAGTTGCCGGTGTTGACTACAACGTCAAACCGCCTTAGGGACTCCGGCTCCGGATTTTCTGTCGGGGTTTACTCCCTTAGCCTTTCCCCTGAAGAGGTATGCCGCAAGGCAGCGGAGGTTTTTTGGAGTCAGAGTTTTCCTTCTCTGACCTTTCTTTAACACGTTGCGTATGGGGGAATTTAAATGCCTTTTAGAAATGTCGAGAATTCTCGCCTCCTGTACGCAATGTGTTAACTAATTACATCTGAAGAGACCATATTCCCAAATAAGGTCACATTCTGAGGTGCAGGCATACCTCTTTTTATTGAGCTTTACTTTATTGTGCTTCACAGATGTTACTTCTTTTTACAAATTGAAGGCAAGACCCTTCACCTGCAACCAGATTACTATTAGCTTTATGGCGGTGGTCTGGAACCAAACCTACAATATCTCTGAGGTATGCCTGTACTGAGGGATTAGGACTTCAATATATCTTTTATTTTGGTAGTTGTAATTAAACTAGTAACAGCATCAAAAGGATATTTGTTGTGAAATTATATGTTGTGTATTCTATGGAGTTTACAGATACTTGAGAGGTAATGTCAGAGACAGTTTTCCTTGAGACACTTGATTTTTTATCTGAACTTGTGTCACTTAATGATTGAGATAAGGATCTTGAAAACTTTCCAACTATTTACAGTGTATATCTTCTTTTTGATTTCTAAATAATGATGTACCTGTGAGTGTATATGCACACTCCATCAGGATTGCTTATACCTAAATGAAGCAAATGCCTAGCTGACATTATGAGAAATTGTGAAATGATGGTTTAGTTTTAGTGTATCAAGTATTTTCCTAAAGCTATTTTATGTGATAGCGATTCTATAAAGAGAAAATGAGGTATGGCGTATTTCCCTTTGGCTGGAGAAATAAAGTAATCTGGACAGAGAAAAATATTTTAAAATTGTTACTGAACTTTTGTTGTAACTTTTGATCTAAAGGTTCTTCCAAATGATCCAGTCTTTCTTGAGCCTTATGAAGAAATGACACTCTGCAAATACTATGAGAAAAGATTATTGGAATTTTGTTCAGTGTTTAAACCAGCAATGCCGAGGTCTGTAGTGGTAAGTTACGGTAGCGATGAAGTATAATGCCTTTTAGCTGACTTCTGAGATACGACCCTTCTAAATTTGTAACTCAGTCCTGTATCTACTTCATTCAGGAACACAGTTTAGTTATATAAATATATAATATATGTATTTAAGTTTTTGTGACATTATTTTTCAGTACTGCTTTAAATTATGAATTCCTATGTCATATCTTATAAAGGGTCTCAAGCTTCATTTCATAGTCAGAAGACTTTTGAGCTTTGTTAGATAGGCCATGACATCCTCATTTTATAGGGAAAGAAAAAATTAACTTTTCCTCCAGGTTCTCAGTTAATGAGTAGAACTGGGACCAGAACATTTTCAACTGTATCACACATATTTGAAATAATGCATTCATTTATCATTTGTAATCATATACCCCAACTGAACCTTGTGCCAAAAAGAATTTTTAAACCTTATTAGTAAAAGCTGGAGATTTTCTTTGGGTAAAAAACTGTCTTGTGATTGTTTTAGATACATGGTTTTGAGGAGTGTGTGTGTGTGTGTGTGTGTGTGTGTGTGTGTGTGTCTGTCTTGTGATTGTTTTTAGATACATGGTTTTGAGGACCGCGTGTGTGTGTGTGTGTGTGTCTTGTGATTGTTTTAGATACATGGTTTTGAGGACCCTGTGTGTGTGTGGTGCTGGGACATTGGTGAAATGGTGAAGAGAAACAGTTACAATTTTTTGGCTATATGGATTTACATACGCTGTCCCTGCAATTGTCCGTATTGTGTGTATTTTTAAAGAAGATAAGCTGAGATTAAAAAGCTGAAAGATACAGAAAAAAGTATGAAATATTTTCTCTGTATCTCACAGACTTGTTTTGAAGATTAAATATGAAAGTCTCTTAATTGAAAGTCTGTATTAAGTTTTAAAGTCATATAGAGTGAATAACTTAGGACACAGTAGGGAATAACCCTCTAGGAAATTATCTTCATTTTTATAGTTGAATAAATTGAAGTTTATTGAAAATACTGAGTCCAAAACTATTCGCAGTATCTTCTTAGTTTATCAGATCTTCATCTGAGAGATCAAAGATTCAGGAAGATTTTTAGATATATTTGATTAGTTTCTGTCTCCAGATTTAGTTCATTTCTGATAAAAGAACTATAACACAAAGTAGTAGGTTTAAGTGATCTTTTCAGATGAAGAAACTCAGTCCTTGATGGAATGTCTTTATACAACTTGCTTATTTATAATTGATGAAGAATTTTATTTTTTTTGTATCACATAAAATGGCATAAAATATTTAAAAGGAAATATTCTTTTTTTAAATTGTAAAATAGATAAATGTTTATTTCATTGGTTCTAGCCAAATGACATAGGTTAAAGTGCAGGCTTTTCACCCTGACTGTTGTGACTCAGTTGATTGGGCATCGCCCCGCAATGCAAAAGTTCACAGCACCAGTTCATTTCCCGGTCAGGGCATATTCTTAGGTTGTGGGTTCAGACCCCAGTTGGGATCATATGCCATCTCTCCATCTCTTTCTCCCTTCCCCACTCTAATAAATAAATAAATTATATTTCTTAAAAAGTACAGGCAATTTTTTGTTGAGTCTAGTCCTTATTAAGATATACGACCTTGAACATACCAGTTCACCTCAATTTCCTTCATTGTAAAGTGAAGATAGCAGTGTTTCATCATCTGTTTTAAGGATTACAGTGAGATGGTAGTTTTGTGCTTGGCACAGAGCCTGGCACAGGGCATTCAGTCAGTAAACAGGTGCTGCTTCTATTGTTTGGTTTGGCAACCGTGATCATGGTTAATATCACAGATCTGGAGTAGATTTAGGGAGAAAGTTTATTGCCCCAACTGTTATAGTGAATATTTTTGTAAAATTGACTGGTTACACTGTGAACATTTATATTTTTCCTCCTTAAATTTTTCTAATTTGGGCCACTTTTATTATTCCGAATTCTAAAACAAACACACAAAACATTTTTAAAATAAGCCAGTAACCATAGGACGGATAACCCAGGGCAGATGGTGAAGGGCAGCAAAAGATCTTTTGGCTGTGGTGTTCCCGTAATGTCTCAGTACAGTTTATTTTGATTAAAGAAGAATTAAATTTTGGTATTTGGTATAAATAACATTTTCAAAGAAACTTTTTAAATTAAATTTATTGGGGTGACATTGGTTAATCAGATCATGTAGGTTTCAGGAGTACATTTCTGTGATACATGATCTGTAAATTGCATTGTGTGCCTACCACCCAAAATCAGATCATCTTCTGTCACCATGTATTTGGTCCCCTCTATCCCCCTTCCACCCCTCTTTCCTCTGGTAACCACTCTACTGTTGTCTCTATCTATGAGCTTCAGTTTTATATCCCACATATGAGTGAAATCATATGGTTCTTGGCTTTTTCTGACTGACTTATTGCACTTAACATAATATTATCAAGGTCCATCTGTGTTGTTGCAAATGGCAGTATTTCATCTTTTCTTATGGCTGGGTAGTATTTTATAGTATATTGTACCACATCTTTATCCAATCCTCTGCTTAAGGACACTTTGGTGTTTTCATGTCTTGGCCACCATGAATAATGCTGCAGTGAACATAGGGGTACATATATCTTGTGAATAAATGTTTTTGAAGACACCTTTGATAAGTTTTATTTCTTTAATTAAATTTAACATGTATATGTGAATAGATTTCTGATAAAATATATATGTATTTTTAACCTTAGGGTACAGCTTGTATGTATTTCAAGCGTTTTTATCTTAATAACTCAGTAATGGAATATCACCCCCGGATAATAATGTGAGTATAAGTCTAATTTATTGATTTTTATTTAAGGGGACCTTCGTACCACTGTGTGTGTGTGTAAATGACTTCTTAATAAAGGGTAATTTAGATTTGCATTCTATTCTAAACTTAAGTTCCCTGAATACACTTCTTACAAATCTGTAATACTTCCCTGTAATACTAATGGCATCTCAACTTCAACTTGTCCAAATTCAAATAGTGGGGTTTTTTTTTCAAGCTAGCTTTCCTAATACCACTTTCGGCTAGTGGCACCTTTCTTCTCCCAGTTGCTGAGTGAATCACTAGTGGTAACTGCTCTCCCCCATCCCGTCAGTTTACGAATCCTATAGGTCCATATTCATTTCAATTGAACAAAGGTCTTTGTGTTTCTGCTCTCTGCTGACCACTATGCTTATCATTGAAGATAAAATTGAAAATAGTAGGAGACTCATCAAAGAGCTTTCTGTCAATCACATTGCCCCTATTTGTTTTTTCCACTTTTCATTCCCATTTCTACCAATATAGGTCACATCCTTATTACTTTTAATCTTGATTTTTGCAGTAATTTTACTACTAGTTTCTCACTCTGAAATTTATGTCGTAGTGATGAGTTTCTTAGGTTTGTTCACAAGTTAGTAATCCCCTGTGCAAATGCCCTTGGAGACTTCCACTGATGGGCCTTCCACAAAGGTAGTTCTTTAACCTACCTTTCATCCCATGCCCATATGGTACGTGTGTGTGTACTGTTGTATTTTTTTCTCTTCCATCTATATTTCATGTTACAAAGTATTCCTGTTCCTCAATTATTTCATTCTTCCAGCTATTTAGGTTGAACACTATGAAACTGACATTAAGTCATTAATGTTAAATGCTGTTACAGTATTACATGGTTCAACATAATTTTATAGTCTCCTATGAATGAGAAGTTTGAACAGGAAACTATCTGTCTCTCCTCTCTCTTTTTTAAATACCCTGTGATGTCTATCATAGTCGCTTGTGAATATTAGGTAATTTTAGAATGTACTTTTAGAAATAAAATATTTAGATATTTTTCAATATATATACATATATACTGTGTGTGTGAGGGAAAATGACTTCCTAGTAAAGGGTAATTTAGACTTGAATTCTATTCTGAATTTAAGATCCCTCATTATAGTCCTTATTTTCCATTAGGCTCACTTGTGCATTTTTGGCCTGCAAAGTAGATGAATTCAATGTATCTAGTCCACAGTTTGTTGGAAATCTGCGGGAGAGTCCACTTGGACAGGAGAAGACACTTGAACAGATTTTGGAATATGAACTGCTTCTTATACAGCAACTTAATTTCCACCTTATTGTCCACAATCCTTACCGACCATTTGAGGGCTTTCTCATTGACCTAAAGGTAATTTTGTTGATATAAAGTAAACTAGTAGAGTGTTCTCCTTTGCTATTGTACTGTAACCAAATGAATTCAGAATTAAAACTTTTAATTATCTCAATTGTTACAACATGGGCTCAGCTAAAACTTGAGTGTGGCCAGGTTTTCTAGGGCAAAGGCTCTCAAACTTCAGTATGCATCAGAAGCACCTGGGGAGCTTGTGAACTCAATGTTGGGCTGCGATTCCAAAGCTCCTGATTTAGTAGATCAGCAAATAGTGACCCAGTGATCATAATGAGGACCACTGTGAGTTCAGAATAATGATCTTAAAAACTTAAGATACCTCTTGTAACTCTGAAGTATACTTCATAGATCTGATATAAAGAACCATAAAAAATTCTTAATTTTAAACTGGAAGATTGCTGTGCCTTCTAGTTTTAGTGCATTGTGAACTGGAATCAATATGTAGGCATAAAAAATGTAAGTAAATATGTATTGACAAAAACAGCTTTTAAGTTATTTTGTTTTGACTCTGAAAGAGGACTTGGATTATCTGAGTAAAGTCAAACAGGAATCAGAAACTGGTTCATTCATCTCAGTTTAAAGGTGAAATCTGGGTACCTTCCATATGCCAAACATCTGGCTTGATGATGATGCCAGGAATGAAACAGAAACAGCCTCAACTTTTATACACCTTATAGTCTACTGGGAAAGATGATCATTTGTTCAGATGCTCAGTGTTACAGAGAGGGAAAATACAGGATAATTTTAGAATGAGATAGCAGATTGAGAGGAAGGGAAGACAGTACTGAGAAGGTGTCATTTAAAGTGAAATTCATAGCAAGAGTAGGGATTTGGTGGTGAAAGAGCATCCCAATAGGACTTCTCTGGTCAAAGATCCAGGTTCAAGAACCATGTGCACTAAAGAACCTAAACAGCTTAGAAACTGAGGGGAAAACTGCCACAGAGTGCTGCCTAAGTGGCAGGCAGAACCTGGACTGTGGAGGTGATGGTCAGGATTTTGAATAGAGCAATGGTAAGCCAATGAAAGGTTTAGTCTGGAGAGTAGCAAACTAAGTTTACACCCTAAAAAAAGTCATGTTTTCAAGCTCATGCATCAGCCTCCATCAAATATTTATTACACATCTGTATGTGTCATGTTGTGTGGAAAATGGATAAAAAGATACCTGTTACTGTGCGTTAGTTTCACTCATGTAGCAGCAGGAGGTCCAGAAAGAGCTGCTTGGACTTCAGTAGGTGGAATCAGTGGAGCTTGAGGTTTCATTGCATATGGAGAGTGAGGACCGGTGGGGAACCTTTGGGTTTCTGGCCTGAGCACATGGTGTACTGCTTTCTTATGCAGGAAGTACAGGCACAAGAGATTTGCTGATGGTGGGGGAATGGGGGTAGTTGATGAATTTCGTTTGGAACATGATAAATTTCTATTGCCTGCAACTCACACAGGCGGGTAGTCATTTGTATCTGGAGGTCAGAGATGTTGGCTACATTTAGGCATAATTGCCCCACGAAAATCAAAAGTGGGTTGGCCATGAGGACCATTGAAAGGGTAGGTAGAAAAATAACAAGAATCTCCTAAGAAAGCTGAAGAATATCGAGAGGTAGGACTTTATAAAGAAGTGAGGGAGAAAACTTTTAGAAGATGAGTGTGGGCCACTCCCCAATCCCACTCCGAATTTAGGCAGAGTGAAAGTAGTTGGATAACATTTGCTGGATTTAGTGGCAGAAAGGTCATTTGTGGTCTTGGTGAAATTAGTCTCTGGAGTGTGAAGGAAGAAAGAAGAAAGCAGATTAGAGCCATTTGGGGAATAAATAGAAGGTGAAAAAACAAGTATATGTAACTTGGATTAGACAGCTTGTCTTTGAAGCGGAAAAAGATGGGATTATTTTGGAGATGCTAGAACTGCTAGAAATAGAGAAAAGGGACTTTTTTTGTTTTGTTTTGTGGAAGAAACTGATGTGGAGAGCTTGTAGTGAGAGAAAGCTTAAAGGGAAAAGTGGAAAATATGGAGCGCAGGTTTCTCTGGAGTAAGGTAGAAGGATTGCCTTAAAGAGAATAGCTCTTAAGGAAGGGAAGGAGGAAAGCATGAGTGAAGATAGTCTTATGCCCAGGGAATTGGTGGTGGCAGGAAATAAGAGTGTCATTTTTTGTTAAGAACCGAGGTCATTTTCTGAGAGTGATGGAGTTTCTGAGAATTATTAACGACATTTGAGAGAGATGGAAATGTTTAACATAGTCACTGAAAAATAGGACAAATTTTCTATGGAACATTATAGGGTTGAGAGCCCTAATAAGATCAGGGAACCTACATTTATAATAATATCAGACCTACTGCTTGTATTGTTTTCTGTAGCAGCACTCAGAAATCTGGGTATGGTTGGTAAGAAGAAGGTTTGTTGAATTCACCTATTGTTGAAGTTTTGCCAGAAATGTGTTGGCAGCATATCAGGGCAGGGAATTCAGGAGTGAAATAAGGACCATAGGATACAGGCGAGTAGGAGCAAGTAGAGGGATAAGGGACCAAAGGTTCTAAGGAGGAAGTCAAGGAATAGCTGTGAAGGAATTGAGCAAATATATTGGGAAAAGGAGCACTGTGGTCAGAGTGGAATGTCTGAATTTATCATATTAGAGGTCAGGCATTTTGGGATATTGACAAGACCTGCATGTGACTACACGATTGTATCTGACATTTTGTTTCAGATTGTACTGTAGGAAAGATTCCTTAAATCCAAAGAGTTAGGGCTCATCTTACAGGATAACAATTGTCAAAATATGAAAACTTCCATATTTCCTAGGCATATGCTAAAAATAATTCTGTAATCAAACTAAGATTTATTTCCATTAGCTCTTTCTCAAAAATAAACTTAAATAGAGGAATTTCAAATCAAAATGAAGTGGCGCTTTCCTTCCTAAGTGTTGTCTTACATCTGAATTGCCTGGGAAGTATTTACCTGGGAGTATGTATTTCTTAGGTTAGCTTGACCAAGTGGAGTTTTTAAGGGCTTCCTTTCCCCTTATTCAAAAGGACAAAGAGAGGGGTTAACGTAAATCAGAATAACCAAGTACATTGCTGGGAACTTGAGCTATATTATCTCAAAACATATAGTTCTTATATAGTGACTGCACTTTCGGTACATTCTAATGTTGAGCACAAAATCATATTACATGTAAAGATCGTTGTTGCTGGGGTGTAGAAAAGAAGTTACTTTTGTAAAAGCATCCTGTGTTAAGCACTTTCTGGTTAATACAGATATTTTTTAATGGTTGGTAGTCCCATTAAACCCTCATAAGTAATAAAATGTGCAAACTTTCTCTTTAGACCCGCTATCCCATGTTGGAGAATCCAGAGATTTTGAGGAAAACAGCTGATGACTTTCTTAATAGAATTGCATTGACGGATGCTTACCTTTTATACACACCTTCTCAAATCGCCCTGACTGCCATTTTATCTAGTGCATCCAGAGCAGGAATTACTATGGAAAGGTATTAATTTGTGTTTTAACTCAGATCACTCAGTCACTCAATCTGTTTTCTCTTGGAGTCTGAGGTTTTAAGGTTCACTTGGTGAATAGAGTCCTGTTATATCTCTTGTGGCTGGAAAGCGTGGCAACTGAGAGAAGAAATGAAATCACCTTTTAAAGAAGTCTTTAAAATTTAGGACAGTGTTTTTAAGCTAAGATGATCCATTTATGACTAAAGTAAAAGGAAGTCAGTTGATCTTCAAAAGACTGATAGCTATCACTAAATGGCAAATTTAGAAGTTTTGTGAACTGGTAAGCAACATGAATGCACAAAATATATTTGCCTTGTTTTATTCTGCTGTGGAGCATGTGTGGCACATGGAATTCAGTAAAGCTTTAGTGAATGAATAATGCTTTAGAGAATATCCAAATGAATTGCAATTCATCTTTAAATAGTAATAGTTAATACATAAAAGCACACTGAGAATGAAGTTCTATGATAAGCACTTTACCTGAATTTAATTCACTTGATTCTTATAGCAAATACCTTGAGTACAGATTAATTAAATATTATACTGTGTCATTTATATTTATTTATAACTGGAGCACATTCTGGCAACAAATTAGACTTTTTAAATTTTTATATTTAATTTCTTTAAGACCTTTGAAGTCTGCTTGATTTTATTCCTTGAAAGAGCTAAGAAAGTATTCTACATGTTTGTCATCCCTCATCCATAACTTCAAAATCCATTTATATGGAGGCAGCAAACAGCATACCTGATTTAGTCTTTATTCAACTTAATGGCAATATGTTTTCCTGCAAAGTATCAATATTTATATTACTAATTACAGGATACTGCCCCAGACATCACTGGAATATTATAGTTTGCATTTATGATATATACATCAGGTTACCTTTTCAAGACATGAACATTTCTAATCTCAAAACAAATCCAAGATAAGGATTTGTGGGCCTACATTTTAATTTATGGTATACCTCTACAAATACAGCTAACCAACTGTATATAAAAATATACATTTAATCCCAAAATTATTTATATACCTATCTAATTACTGAGCAAGCCTTTACTGCGTGCTTTTTATGTACCATGCACTGTGCTACATTTTAGGAATGTAATAACAAGCTGTTAAGCCCTTGCCCTAGTTGAAAAAGATAGTCCTACAGATAATTCATATCAATGGGATTTTGGTGTGAGGCTTCCAGTCTTTAAGGAAAGAAAGTCTCTTTTCCACAATTCAAATAATGAAATGTTTGATTAATCTGTTTAAGTATATATCTTATACAGTGTATATGCAATTTATTCAGTGGTGAACTTTTTCTTAGAGATAGAGGATTTTGTTGATGATTTCCTTTTCTGTGCAAAAACTTTTAGTTTGAAGTAGTTCCGTTGTTTATTTTTTATTTTGTTTCCCTTGCCCAAGGAGATTTACTAAAAGCAATGTACAAGAGTTTACTGGCTGATGTTTTCATCTAGGTGTTTTATAGTTTTGGGTCTTACATTTTAGCCGTTAACGCAATTTGAATTTATTCTTGTACATGGTGTAAGAAAGTGGTATAATTTTATTCCCTTTTCCATGTAATATCTGTCCAGTTTTCTCAGCACTGTTTATTTAAGAGATTGTCTTTACCCTATTGTATATTTTTGTCCCCTTTGTCATAGATTAATTGACCATATAGGCGTGGGCTTATTTCTGAACTGTCTGTTCTGTTCCATTGATCTTCACGTCTGTTTTTATACTAGTACGTTGCTGTTTTGATTGCTATAGCCTTGTATAGTTTGATATCAGGTAGCATGTTACTTCCAACTTTGTAGTTCTTTGTCATGATTGCTTGGCTATTTGGGATTTTTAGTGAATTATATTGAATTAAAGATTAATTTGGAGGATTGTATGTTTCTAGGAGTTTATTCCTCCAGGTTGTCCATTTTGTGGGCATAAATTGTAATATTTTCTTATAATCCTATGCATTTCTGTGCTGTCAGTCATCACTTCTCTTTCATTTCTGATTTTATTTTTTAAATTTTGGTTCTTGATGAGTCTGGTTAAAAGTTTATTGATTTTCTTTAAAGAAAACAGCTCTTGGTTTTATTGATCTTTTATCTATATTGAGACTTTTATTTGACTCTAATCTTTATACTTTCTACTCACATTGGGCTTTGCTCTTTTTCTAGTTGCTCTAGGTGCAAGGTTATATTGTTTGATATTTTCTTGTTTCTTCAGGTAGGTACTATGAATTTCCCTCTTAGAACTGTATTTTGGGTTGTTACATTTTCATCTTCATTTTGTCTTGAGGTATCTTTTGTTTTCTTCCTTGACCTCATTGTTAACCCATTCATTGTTTAGTAACTTGTTATTTAGTGTCCATGTGTTTGTGTTTTTCAGTTTTCTTCTTGTAATTGGTTTCTAGTTTCATAACATTGCAATTGGAGAAGATGCCTGATATAATTTGTCATCTTAAATTTTTAAAGACTTGCTTTGTGGCCTAATGTGTCATTGATCCTGGAAAATGTTCCAGTTGTACTTGAATATATATCCTGCTGCTTTTGCGTGAAATGTTCTAAAAATATGAAATACAGTGGTGCCTCAGTACTCATCTGTTAATGTGTTCCGGAACTTGTGACGAGTGCTGAAACCAATGAGTAGCAAGCAATCCACAAGTGATGAAGCATTTACTTTTATGGGGTGGCATCATGACTCATAGCAGTTCTAGCAAGTGTGATGATTCCCAAGCAAGTGCCCATTGGTGAAACATTTTTTTTTATCTCATCAAAATGCAATAAGTTCAGGGTTTGACAAGTTCTGAAGCTGACGAGTACTGAGGTATGACTGTACATGCATCTGGTCTAATGTTTCATTTAAGGTCACTGTTTCCTTGTGGATTTTCTGTCTGGATAATCTATTGATATTAATGGAGTATTAAATTTCCCTATTATTACTGTATTAATGGTTATTTCTCTCTTTAAATCCATCAGTATTTGCTGTATATATTTAGGTGCTTCTCCATTGGCTGCATAAATTTCTGCAATAGTCAGTAGTCCCTCTCTATATCACAGTTCACTTATCGCGGTCTCACTGTACCGCGGGATTTTTAAAAATATTGTATTTAATTTATCGCGGATTTTTTGCTATATCCCGGGATTTTGCGGTACTGTGTACATATATTGTTAAAGTTACATAGGTTTAAGAGTGTAGAATATGTTTAAGAACATAAGTAGTGTTTATAAAAGTGTGGCAAAGGTTAATAAGGGAGTGGGAAAGGTTAATAAGGGACTGGGAATGGTTTATAAGTGTGTGGGAAGGGTTTATAAAGCCTTAAAATATATATAAATACTAAAATAAATGTAAGGTTCCTACTTTGCGGATTTTCACCTGTCGCAGGGGAGTCTAGAAGGTAATACCCACGATAAGTGAGGGAATACTGTATATGTTCTCTTGTTGGATTGCTCCCCTTATCAATACGAAATGTCCTTGGCCTCATGTTATACCTCTTGTTTTAAAGTCTATTTTGTCTGATATGAATATTGCTATCCCATCTTTTTTGTTTGTTTGTTTCCATTTGCATGAAATATTCTACCCCCACCCCACCCCCCTTTACTTTCAGTCTGTGTGTCTTTCAACTGAAGTGGGTCTCTTGTAGGCAGCTTGTATATGGGCCTTGTTTTCTTATCCATTCTGCCACCCTGTGTCTTTTGGTTGGGGCATTTGTTCCATGTATATTTAAAGTAATTGTTGATAAGTATATAGTTATTGCCATTTTATTGTTTTCTTACTGCTTTTTTAGTCTTCTTCCTTTCTTATTCTTTTGCTCTCTGGTATGTTGATGTTTTCTGTAGTGTTGTGTTTAGATTCTTTTTGCTTCGTTTCTTATATACTGTAGATTTTTGGTTTGTGGTTACAATGTACTTCATATATACCAAGCTATATTTATAGAAGTCTATTTTAAGTTGATGGCTGCCGAAGTTTGAACACATTCTTTAATAACTCCCATTTTTACTCACCCCCTCCATATATATATATATATATATATATATTTTATTTTTAGTTATTTTTTTAATTGATTTTGAGAGAGGAGCATCAATTTGTTGTTCCATTTATTTAGCATTCATTGGTTGATTCTTGCATGTCCCTTACTGAGAATTGAACCCTCAACCTTGGTGTATTGGGATGACACTAACCAGCTGAACTACCTGGCCAGCCAGGGCTCAAGTTTGGATTTGTCATTATTCGTTACTACTTTTGTGTGTGTCTTTTTGTATTCTTTGATTTCCTGTTATAATTACACATAATTTTTCTACTTTTGTCTTTTAACCTTTGTGCTAGCTTTTTATTTTGTTGGTCCACTGCTTTTATTGTGTTTGTTTCTGTCAGTGAGAGGTTTTTAAATTTTTTTTTTTTTTTTGGCTATTTCTCATATTTTTTACTCTTTCTTAAAGAATTCCCTTCTTGTATTACTGGTTTAGTGTTGACGAACTCCTTTAGCTTTTTTATCTTGTCTGGAAAACTCTTTATATTTTCTTCAAGTAGAGTAATCTTGGTTATAGGTCCTTGCTTTTTATCATTTTAAATTATTTTTTGCCAGTCCCTTTTGACCTGCAAAGTTTCTGTTGAGAAATCAGCTGACAACTTTGTGGGAGCTCTCTTATACATGACCAACTCTTTTCTTTTGTTACATTTAAGATTCTCTGTCTTTTTCACTTTGGATATTTTAATTAGGATGTATCTTGATGTGAGCCTCTTTGAGTTCCTCTTGTTTGGTTCTCTGTGCACTTCCTGCATTTGTATGTCTCTTACCTTCATGAGGTTTTGAAGGTTTTCCATCATTATTTCTTCAAATAGGTTCTCAATTCAATCCCTTGCTCTTACTCTTTTCATTCTGGTACCCCTATGATACAAGTAGTGTAAGCTTGAGGTTGATCCAGAAGTTCCTTAAACTGTCCTCACATTTTTAACTTGATGTTTTTTTTTTTGGTACTTATGCTTCCAGATCACTGATATGATCCTTTGCTTTATGTAGTCTGCTGTTGGTTCCATTGAATGAATTTTTTATTTCAGTAACTGTATTCTAAATTTCTGACTGGTTCTTTTTTATGGTTTCTCTTTGTGTATCTTTTTTCATCCCTTTACTTTTAATCTGTAGTCTGTATGTATCTTTTTCGATCTGAAGTAGGTCTGTTATAGATGGCATATGCAAGGGTCTTGTTTTCATATCCGTTCAGCCATGCATTCAATCAGTGTTTTGACTGGAGCATTTAATCCATTTCTGTTTGAAGTAATTATTGATAGATATGTATTTATAACCATTTTATTCATATTTTTGGTTGTCTTTTTCTTCTTAAAGAAAACTTTAACATTTCTTGTAATACCGGTTTGGTTGTGATGAACTCCTTTAGCTTTTTCTTGTCTGGCAGGCTCTTTATTTGTCCTTCTATTCTAAATATAGTTTTTCTGGGCAGAATAATCTAGGTTGTCGTCGTCGGCAGCCGTCCGTCTCGAGAGACGATGGTGTAGCTTCTTAAGAGTCTATCTGCACTGCCGAAAATGGTTGTGCAGTCCGACTCGGGAGTGACATGGTATCTGTCTCCTCCCGTGTTGAATCAAGTGCGATGACGCTGAAGCTACAGAGCCTAGGCAGGGTAATATGGAGGGTCTGCTGTTGCCCATGCAGCAGACCCCCCCTCTCTTCGCAGCTGAAGGGTCCAAGGGAAAGACGGAGTCAATACAGCTTGGCTTCAGGTGCGCCGCAGGAGTTGCGGGTGTTGACTACAACGTCAAACCGCCTTAGGGACTCCGGCTCCGGATTTTCTGTCGGGGTTTACTCCCTTAGCCCTTCCCCTGAAGAGGTATGCCGCAAGGCAGCGGAGGTTTTTTGGAGTCAGAGTTTTCCTTCTCTGATGTGCCCTGACTGGAAGATCGAACCAGCGACACTTAGCTCGCAGGCCGACGCTCAATCCACTGAGCTAAACCAGCCAGGGCCCAATCTAGGTTGTAGGTCCTTGCTTTTCTTCATTTTAAAAGTTTTGCCAGTCCCTTCTGGCCTGCAGAAGTTTCTGTTGAGAAATCAGCTGACATTCTTGAGGGAGCTCCCTTGTAGGTCACTAACTGCTTTTCTCTTGCTGCTTTTAAGATTTTTCTCTTTGTCTTTAATCTTTTGCATTTTGATTATGATGTGTCTTGGTGTGGGCCTCTTTGGTCTCTATGCTTCCTGGACTTTGTGGTTTTTTTTTTTTTTTTTTCCTTCATTAGGTTAGGGAAGTTTTCAGTCATTATTTCCTCAGATAGGTTCTCTCTTTTCTCTTGCTGGTACCTCTAAGATGCAGATTTTGTTACACCTGATGTTGTACCAGAGGTCCCTTAAACTTTCTTCTCATTTATTGAAATTCATTTTCCTTTCTGCTGCTCTGAATGGATGTTTTCTGCTACCTTGTTTCCCAATCATTAATTCGATCCTCTGCTTCATCTGATATGCTATTTATCCCATCTAGTGTATTCTTCATTTCAGTCATATTCTTCTAACTGGTTCTTTTTTATTGTTTCATATATCCTTTTTTATACTGTTGAAGTTCTCACTACATTCCTTGAGTATCTTTATAACAATACTTTTGAACTGTGTATCTGGTAATTTTCTTGTCTTCATTTCATTAAGTTCTTTTTCTGGAGATTTTTGTTCTTTTATGTGGGGCATGTTTCTTTGTCTTCCCTTTTTGGATGCCTCTTTGTGTTTGTTTCTATGAATTTAGGTAGATCTGCAATGCCTTCCAGTCTTGATATGGTGGCCTTATGTAGGGCCTTGCTCAGCCTGTCAGGTCACCAGAGCTGGGCAACTCCAGGTGCGCCCCTTGTGTGAGCTGCGTGTACCCTACTGCAGTAGGTGAGCCTTGATTGCTGTTGGTTCGTGAATGGAAGGGATCAACCCCCAGGGCAACTGATGACTCAAGTGGTGGGGCTGCTGTGCAGGGGCTGATGGTACAGAGCAAAAATTGCTTCAGCGTGGCTTTGGTTGGGGCTGAGTCTGCCCCTTGAGTGTGCCACTCATGGAGTGCTCAGATGGTGCTCCATCATGGTCTGAAGCTGGCTACTGTATGCACTGTCTCTTGAGACCTCCCAGGAGGTACAGGCCAAGGTCAGCCACCATCTGTTTTTTTCCCAGGACCACGCAGTATGGGCTACAGAGTGATCTGTAGATGGCTGCTACTTGTGCTAGGCTGGAGTTGCCCAGAAGAGACCAGGCAGTGAACTGAGTACTGCTGTCGCTAGTGCCAAGCCTGGGGCTACTTAGCAAGAGTTATGTGGCACACTGAGGCCAGATTGCTTGTTTGGGGTTTGCAAACCTTTGAGAGAATATGGGAGCATCCACAGCATGAACCAGGACAGAACATTTGTATGGACAAGCTACTTGAAATGTCTTGGTATGCCCACAAGTTGGGTGAGGTGGGATCTCAGGAAATTTCCAGGGCATGGTGAACAGTATTAGGTTGATGGAGACCAGATATTATGCTTATCCGCATCTGCAGAGGGAGGACTCAGCAAAGGAACAATGTTCTCTGCCAGCATTTCTGTCTGGGAAGAAGCTGCTCCTCCAGCCCTCACCTCAGTGCCAGACAATTCCTCCCTGAATGTCCCTGGTGCCTTTTGAGCTACTGTCCCAGCATTGGGGCTCAGAATGAGTCTGAATAAATCCATGCGCAGGCCCTTTAAGAGGATCTCCTGGACTCCAGAAGACCTCCATCCTACTGCCACAATCTCTGCTAGTTTTCACAGCCAGAATTTATGGGGTCTTCTCTTTTTAGCACTAGAGCCCTGGTCTGGGAATCCTGGTGTGGGGCTGAGACTCCTCCTTCTTCACAGGGGACCACCATAGCTGAAATATCCCTTGTGATTTTTAACCACCTGTGGGTATGGGACCAGCCTGTTCTGCATCTCTGTCCCTCCTGCTAGTCTCGTAGTGGCTTCTTTATAACTTTATTTATAGGGCTTATATTCAGATAGATTTCATACAGTTCTCAGTGATGGTGGTTCTCTAGTTGCAATTTTTATGTGGTTGTGGGAGGATACAAGTACTGTGTTTACCTATTCCTCCATTTTGAATGGAAGTCTCCCTCTAATTCTTAATCACCCACATGAGTAACAGACCAGCCTATTTTGTGTCTCTGCCCCTTTTACCAGTCTTGGCATGGCTTCCTCTTTCTATCCTTAGTTATAGGAGTTCTGTCACCTAGTCTTTAGATGGTTTTCTATGATGGTTCTATAATTTTGTTGTAGTTTTGATGTGGTCATTGGAGGAGGCGAGCACAAGGTCTACCTACTGCACCATCCTGAATAAAGGGTAGGATATTGCTTTTATGTTATTACTGATTTAAAAAAGAAAAAGCCTTGGTGCTTGTGTTTTATATGGATGCTGCTGTAGATTATTACTCACAGTATGTTCTGTGGTTAGTTCTGGGTTTTCTTCTTTTTCATTGAATTTAGTGTTTTCTTATTTCCTCATTTGACTTTTTTAGATATTCTTGCTTGCCTATGGGTTTTTTTTTTAATCAAAATATTAAAATCTAACTCAGGATTGAGATTAAAAGTTGCTTATTTAAAAATGTTTTAGAGTTAAAGAATGTGGGCAGCTAACTCTTAGAACCAAATGCATTTTTTTTTTTTTATTTCTTAATTGTTTATTTATTAAGAGAAACTATTCCTTGGCTCAGACATTCATGTTTCATAGTTCAGGAACACAGGTCAGTGACAAACTTCCATGAAATTCAACCCAAAGAAATTCTTTACATTCCAAGATCACTTTGTACTCTGAAAGATACCAGCCTTCCTCATCTCCTCAAAATCCTTCCTGGAATCATAATTTCTGTAGAAATCTGCATATGCCTTCTTTCTTCTGTCAGCCACACCAAACTTATAGGCAGTTGCAACCCCCAAGGACACAAGGACGGCTCCAACAATATGAACTCGCAGACGCTTGGCCAGAAGGCCTCGCATCTGAGGTTTTGCCAAAGCACTGGAAGACATGGCGGTTGTATTCTCCTCAACACCAACGTCCTTCAGGATGGAGAAATGGACGACACGCCCAAATGCATTATTTTTATGCTTCAAAAGGAGTTTTAGGGGAAAAAGGGGAAAAGAAAAAAGAGTTTTCATTTTGAACTATGGGTAACCAGAAATTTATTAGTTGTTAAAATTCACTAAAATTAACTCCCACAATAGATGATGAAGATGTAATATCATCTGTAATATAATTTAAATCATCTTTATAGTTTAAAAGATATATAGCAAAACAATTTCTTAAAGAATTGTCTTTCTATTTTTGTACCTTTATTTCACCAAAGAAAAAAGTTAATTTTTTTTCCATTCATGTTTGAAATATGACTTATGCCGTGAGAATCTGTGTATTTGGGCTGTAACCGATTATAGATCAAGTTCAGGTACATAAAACCTCAGAAAAAAACATTTAAATGCAAAAATTATACTTTCATACTACTGTCATTGTTTCTGAGAAGAATGGATAATGAGGCTTTATATCCATTTAAGAAAAAGTATTAATACCTTTGATTTAGGTTCAGTGCAAACAAGATATAATAGAATTGTAAAGCGTGGGGCGGGTGTTGATATTCTTACTATTTGAATAGCTGTTAGTCCCAGGAAGAACAACTTTAATTAACATAGATTTGGTATTAAGGAGAGAAGAATCCTTACTAGTGCTAGGTTCCTGCTCTGTTACTTTTTCGCTTCATGACTTTGGGCAACTTACATGGTCATGATTTGTCTGTCCCTGGTACTCAGATTCCTTGTCTGTAAAATGAGGTTCAGACTCATAAAGTTTATATGTTAAGCACTTAACATTAAAAGAAATGGCTGTTGCTACTATTAATTTCATAACTGTAAAAGCTTTATATTACAGGTATTAAATGACCTTTGAACATTAAACATCTTTTCATTTAAGTTGTAAATCTATAAGACTAAGACCTATAGATTGTAGTTTTGTAAAGTTCAAATAATTTTTTAATACTTTGTAAGTAAATTAATTTTAAAATTGACCTGGGTGATTAAATGAACATGGACAATAACTTGTCAGGTTTTCTCAAGATGCTATGTGTATCCAGTAGATTAAAACTTTCTTCCTTTGTTTACCAGTTATTTATCAGAAACTCTGATGCTGAAAGAGAACAGAACTTGCTTGTCACAGTTACTAGATATAATGAAAAGTAAGTAAAAGAACACTTTCAAAATATTTTATAACTAAGCAACTTTGTAGAATATCCTCTTGATATTTAATAGATAAGATTGTTGTTTATAGTTACTTTCATTGAATTACATTATCGTGGAACCGTGAAGGATATATTGGCGGGGAACAAATAGAAGGTACGTGAAAAAACAGAATTTTTACACATATAGATAATCAGATTCAGAAAAATTTGAGTTTCAGAACGGGTTCTTCTAGAATATACACAAATATGTAATAGGCACTGTAAAAGGTCTAAAGGGAACTAAAGTTAAGTATAACATTTAAATTTGGAACTTCTGTTTTATAGATAAATAAGCTTTAACTAGTTAACATGTGTCATTTGCTAATCATTTTGTCGGTAAATATTCCAAAAACTGGTTCTCAACTGGGTGCGATTTTTGCAATATTGCTAGAATTTTTGGCTTTCACAACTTGGGGATTGGTCGTGGCTGCTACTGGCATCTAGTGAGTGGTGGCAAGAATGCTGCTAAAACATCTTAAATTCACAGTATGCCCCTTGGCAAGGTGAAAAATGGCTCCTCAAAAGATATCGATGTCCTAATCCTTGGAACCTATAAATCTTAACATATATTTGGAGGGGTGGGGGGTGTTGCAGATGTGTTAAAGGATCTCGAGATGGGGAAATTATCTTGGATTATCCAGGTGGGGCCTTAATATAATCACTGGGGTACTTATTACAAAAAGGCTGAGAGGGAGGTTTGACACAGAGAAGGCAATGTGAAGACAGCAGAGAGATTTGAAGATGCCAGCCTTGAAAACTGGAGTGATGGCCACAAGCCAAGGGATCCAGGCAGCCACCAGAAGCTGAAAAAGGGAAAGATTGATTTTCTCCAGGGCCTCCAGAGAGAGGGTGGCCATGCCAGCATTTTGATTGTGGCCCAGTGACATTGATTTCAGACTCTTGGACTTCAGAACCGAGGGAATACATTTCTGTTGTCTTAAGCCTTACTAAGTTTGTAGTAATTTTTAATGGTTGCATCAGGAAACCAATATAACCCCTTAAAACAAAGAATTGTCTAGCCCAAATTATCAATAGTGCTGATGTTGAAAAACCCTCTCTATTCTTCATTCTTGCCTGTCCCACTGAATGCTCATGGCTACTTGACTTCTCTTTACAATTAAAAAGTCAGTTGTTCCAATTGAATATTGTACCAATATTCTTGTTAATTGCCCCTGGCTGGTTTGGCTCAGTGGATTGAGCGTCGGCCTGCGAGCTAAGTGTCGCTGGTTCGATCTTCCAGTCAGGGCACATCAGAGAAGGAAAACTCTGACTCCAAAAAACCTCCGCTGCCTTGCGGCATACCTCTTCAGGGGAAAGGCTAAGGGAGTAAACCCCGACAGAAAATCCGGAGCCGGAGTCCCTAAGGCGGTTTGACGTTGTAGTCAACACCGGCAACTCCTGCGGCGCACCTGAAGCCAAGCTGTATTGACTCCGTCTTTCCCTTGGACCCTTCAGCTGCGAAGAGAGGGGGGGTCTGCTGCATGGGCAAGAGCAGACCCTCCATATCACCCTGCCCAGGCTCTGTAGCTTCAGCTTCACTGGAGAGGACACTCCAGCGTCATCACAAGATGTCGATTCAACACGGAAGGAGACAGATACCGTGTCACTCCCGAGTTGGACTGCACAGCCATTCTCGGCGGTGCAGATAGACTCTTAAGAAGCTACACCATCGTCTCTCGAGACGGACGGCTGCCGACGATTCTTGTTAATTAAACTTGAAGTTTAATTAAATGCTGAATAAACCAATAAAATATGAGGTTGGAAGATCTTGATCTTAAATGATAGAAATAAATGGTTGTAATTTTTATATTTTCAAAGTAAAGATGCTTCAGGACGTGGAAGCATCATTTCTTGGTATCTGTTTGACATGATCTTGAGGGCTTTCCCCTTTAAATTGAAAGTGATGGATTTGTGATTTATGAATCATAAAACTGTGGGTCTTCAGTTATACACTTGGAGGGTTCACTTCCAGAGCTAATTGTGATTTGGCCATTGTTAATTAGGATCATAAAATTTATTACATAGAATGGGCCTTAAAGATAACCCAGTGATCATTTTATAGCTGACAGTTTTATTACCTGTTTCTTTTCAGTACCTTAATTTTACTCCACTTATTTTAATATGAAATAAGAATAGTTAATAAAATACTCAGAGCTTTAACAGTATTAAGGTATATTATTCATTTTTCAGAAGATAATACCCTACAAGTGTTGTCACAAATGTTAATTCAGTTGAAAACAGTGCTTTATTTGCATTATGAAATAAGTCAGTGGCATAGTCATTTGGAGCACATGTCTGGCTAATAATAAGCCCTGGATCTCATTTTCCTGACAGATCTTGAGATTGATATTTTTGGGTTTATTGACATTGAATAACGAACAGTTCAGGTAGAGGATGTTTCTACAGTTGTAGTCACTGATTATAAAGGACATTTTTGTTTTTTTCGGTGATGTTTCATTGAATGGGTTCTGTATTTTATTGATGCAAAGCATTATTAATTGACACGTTTTTAGCAAGTATCCTCCCTTCATTGTGTTATGTAATAATGTTTCCTTTGTAAACAAGAAGTACACTCTTGACCCACCATCTGTAGGAGAGAATGTTATGAATATCATTGATGGCAGGGAACAAAGTATGTTCACTAAATGATGTGGGAATTTTTAAAAAGCCTTAAAACTGAGCAAAAAGTGACCACAATAGGATTTGAAAAATATACTGACTAGATTGTAGAGCTTGTTTATCTTTATGCTATATATATGGGCTAGGCAGCAGACAGCTATAATTACTTGAGCTAGAAGTATGGTGTTCATTGTATTTAAAAGCAGAATACAAATCCTGAAAAGGAGTCAAGTGGTTTGTTGTTACGCAACAAGATGGGAAAATATTCAACTCCCTTATGAGAGAACAAGGCTCTATTATCCAGTATAAATCCTTTTTAAAAAAATCTCTACAATAGGCATGCGAAACTTGGTAAAAAAATATGAAGCACCCAGACCTGAAGAAGTTGCTGTTCTGAAACAGAAGTTGGAGAGATGTCACTCTGCTGAGCTTGCACTTAACGTAATTACGTAAGTAGCTGTGATAGTGTTATTCAAAAATAGGCACGGGAATCCCTGAACCTCTTCAAGGCCTTTTAATTTTTGGATTATTTGCAGGTCTGAGATTTCATCTAAGGAACAATTACACTCTTCCAGACTTATTTCTGTTAGCTACCCTAGAGAAACTTGACGTATTTTCTTCCAGTGGTGAAATTTTACATTGAAGACAGAACCAATTGGAAAATGTGTTTTGTTTTGTTTTTTTGAGCCATAAGGAAAACCCATAATGTCTCATTCATTTGTAGGCTGAATGTGAAAATCACGTATTTAGGATCTTTATGTGCAAATTGAAAGACCTACTTAAACCTAATCTTTGAACAGGTTATAAACAGTTGGGAATCTGGGCAGGTAATAGGAATGGTAAAGCTGCAAACCATCGTTTAGCATAGATTTTAAAATTAGTGGGTTTCACTGGTAACTAACAAGAATGAAGTAGTGGTTGCAGAGAAGGATGTTGACTTTAATGAATGGAAAGTACAGTACTTTCCCTGTTACCCACAATTACACTTCCCTTGGTTTTTGTCAATTGTGATCCAAAAGTATTAAATGGAAAGTTCCAGAAATAAACTCAAATTTCAAATTGTGCGCCATTCTAAGTGGTGTGATGAAATCTTGTGAAATCTCACTCTGTCCCACCTTGGATGTGATTCATCCCTTTGTTCAGCATATCCATACTGTACAGTACAATATGATGATTTGAGACCACATAACTTACTACAGTACGATGTTATACTTACGCTTATTTTATTAGTTATTAATCTCTTACTGTGCCTAACTTAGAAATTAAACTATCATAGGTTTCAGAAATTAAACTTTATCATAGGTTTGTATCAAGAGGAAAAAAACAGTATATATAGTTTGGTACTCTCTGGGGTTTCAGTCATCCACTGTCTTGGAATATATCCCCTGAAGATACAGGGGAGACTACTGAATTACAGCACTGGTAATTTTCTTTTCACATTGATTTTAAAATGGGCTTAGACCAGGGCTTGGCATACTACATAGCCCATGGGCCAAATCCAGGCCAATGCTTGTTTTTAGAAATAGTTTGATTGGAACATAACCACACCCATTAGTTTGCATATTGTCTATCGCTGTTTTCACACTACAGAAGAGTTGGGTAATTGTGACAAAAATGGACTGTTGTGGCCTACAAGGCCTAATGTATTTACTATCTGAAAATTTTTAACCTCCAGGTCAGACCATGGAACTACTATTAATCCTGACCTTCTAGCTAGGTAACTGAATGGACAATCACCCAATATTCTTCACTACCAGAGTTTACATCTTACTCAGATTACCATCCACTTTGTAGTGTGACAAGCAAATTCTACATTTCTAGAGTATTTGAGGGGTGCTTCTTAAACTGTAAAGGACTTTGTTTTTTAAATTTATTTACTTTTGTAAAATATAACACATTACTAGAAAATGAAAAAAAAACATACAATATAAGCTTAAATTTTATTAAAACAGTCATAATTTTCCAAATTTCTGTAACAGTGCTTAAACATACAGTTTCATTAGGGACCACACTTATAAACACTACTTTAGGATAAAGTGTTTTCCTTGGTCTTTAAAATTCTTTTATCTTTTTAAATTACACAAGTAATAACTATATCATCATTATAAAGTCAGTCTGCACAGGTATACTAAAGTTCTCTTTGACCAAAAACCCCAATCATTTTCATCCTCAGAGGTAACTAGTGTTTACCTTTGCCAACTTTTACTCTGTGTTGTGTAGGAAAGTTTTTCCCTTTTCATTAATGTTTTCATACATATTATACATTTAATAGTATCAATCTTTTAATTCTTTCCTGTCCTGGTGAAGAAATATTATATTTGTATTTTAATTTGCATTTCCCCTATTACTATCAGGCATTAATGTTTGTATGTTTTACAGTCATTTGTATTTCTTCTTCTGTATTGCTTAAAACCTTTGCCTAAGTATCTGGTGTTATTTTCTTGATTTGTAGTCATATATTTTATATATTCATCTTTTAATATATTGTACACCTATTCCCTTTTGTTCTTTCACTTTGTGATACATAAGATTAGTCATTTCCTTTATGCTTTTACATCTAAATACTTTTTCTTAACCTAAATTAATCTATATTTTGTTTTGCTGTTTCAACTGTTTTAACCATTGAGAATTATTTGTGAATGATCTGAGGTAGAAATCTTGTATTAATTTTTTTCAAACAACCTGATGTAGCAGCCATTTTTAAATATTTGATATTTTTTCCTACTTATTTAAAGTACTCAATTTATTACAGATTCAACTCCTATAAATAGTTGTTTTTCTTACCTATCTGCTCTAATCATTTTAAGCTGTTTTAACTCTTTGTATATAAAAGCTGTGATATTTAAGTGTGGTGTTAACAATGTTTTGGTGAGAACTGAGACATGTCCCCACAATGTTTTTTCAGATTCCTTTTGCTATTTTTGCATCTTTCCAAAGTCAGATTTGATGAGTTCCATGAAAAATTGTATTAGGATTTTAATTAGAATTACATTGAATTTAAAGATGAATTTGAAAGATAGTCTTCATAATTAGTCATCTCTTTCCATGCATCCAGGCCATGTTCTTCAATAGACAGATAGTATTTTGTATAGCCTTGCTAGTTTATTTTATAGTTATGTGGCTAGTTGTTGGATTGCTTTTTAATGGTTGCCTAATTACAGGAAGAAAAGGAAAGGCTATGAAGATGATGATTATGTCTCAAAGAAGTCCAAACATGAGGAGGTATGTTCTCCAAAGGTAAATATAAAGTTATTCTTACTGTGCATTCTGGTGTGACTGTACTATTCAGATTTTATTGTTCCAGAATGCAAGCATTTATACATATATATACTCATATATGGGTTTGAAAGCCATCTTTTTTTTTTTTTTTTTTTTTTTTTGCATCCTTTATGTACATTGCCCCTTGCTATAGGGATTTTTTCCCTCACTTATCTTAGTCTGTTCTGAAGCAGTAGAATAGTTATTTGATGAAGAATCCTTCCTATGGTCATAAAAAGCAGCAGGGGTAGACATACATGCTATAAATTTTTGTTATATTTTTTACTCTCTAAGGATTCTTCTCCTACCCTTAAAAAAAAAAAAAATAGGTATATATATATATATATATACACCTGGGAAGTCTTACATAAATGAATACTCAGAGGCAGAAGGTCACAACTATAATCTTTATTCCTGTACCTGAAGTAGTCTGGTGAGATTAAACAACTACAAATTTTCCTGGTTTATATACCTTTTGTAATCAGCATAGTAAAAGAACATTATACTAGTTATGCTACAATATGATATCCTTACTACATCTTCTTTCCTTCTTAGGAAGAATGGACTGATGATGACCTGGTAGATTCTCTCTAACCATTTGAAATTGATCTGTCAATGCTAGCAAATCAACAGAAGAATGAAACATATCTGGCATTTAAATTTCTTTAAAAGTGAAATAATGTGAAAGCATCAAAATACAGTAAACGTTTTTATTCAGGGTTGCTTTATGTGAAATAAAACATCTTTAAAGGATCCAGAATAGCACCTGGTTTGGATAATCCTCCCGCCCCCCATAACTAATATCAAATTAGTCTTTCTATAGTAGCCAAACGAAAGCTGTAATTTCTTTGTCTATGCTGTTTTAAACAAAATGCAGTAAGCAAACATCCCTTTTGAAAAAGGCACCATGAAAAACAAAATTTAGTAGTCCACTTTAAACATGTGAAGGAGTGCTTTTTGCCCTCTAGAAACCTTTATATGTGGCTTCCAGATGGCATCCTGATACAGTTGGCTATTTGTATGTTACTACTTATCTACAGAATATACTTCAGCCGTTACATGGTACTGATAGCTTAGTCACCCAGGATATCGGATATTTGTTTTCCTCAATTAGGTAACTGAAAAAATTCCCAGAAGGGTTTTTTATTTTTAATTGATTTTAGAGATAGGGATGTCTGTGTCAAGTTTTATGGAAAACTGGGTTAAAGGAATTCTGAATACATACCTCTCCTGTTAACGCATCCCTGGCTGCGCTGCCCATGGGAGTACAGGTACCATTTTAATTACATCTTTTTATTTGAGGGCAATATTTACTATATGTCTATTCTTCTCATTTTAGGTACGAGATTTTTTGGTTCATTTTTAGTGTCCTCATTGAATGAGAGAAATAAAATTCATGAATAAAATTCATGAATTGTCACTTTACAGAAGTGGAAGAAGCCAGTGGAGTCCATCTAGGTTAAGTACCAGTGCTGCTAGGCTCGGGACAGAATTATAAGCTGCTCACAAATTACTTTTCCTCTTAGGTCACTAAACTTTGGTATCAGAGCAAGGGCCACATTTATCTCAAATTTTCCTACCCAGCCCCAGTTTTAGAGGTTTTATTTCATCACTGACCAGCTTGCTATTTATTGCAAGGCCTGCAAAGGTGAATGACAAGTTTCCTATTCTAACTAAAGAGACAAACATTTGAAAAAAGGCAGAAGAGGGAGTAGCATTTCCGACTGAGGAGTGGCAAGTAGGTCAGTGTGGCTGAAGCCTGAGGTGTGGTTACTGGGAGGGCTTCAAATGCCTGGCAGTAGGTTTTGTACCTTTCTGCATATTGTCAAAATAGGCATTTTAGAGATGTCACTTATCCATACCCCTTTCTCCTCTATTCTCTAACACCAAGGAAGAACACCACGTTGGATACTACTGTGGTAGTTCATCTGAGAAGCCAGAGGGATGGAAAAGGGAAGGGAAAGTAATAGATAACAGATCAGAAGAGGAAAAACTGGAATTGACATAATGAAAAAGGAGTACAGAGTGTGTTGAGTTTTTTGCTCTCAATGTTCAACTGTGATTATAGCTACACCAGGGCTAGCTGCCTCCGTAGAAATAACACTATACTATACAGAATTCTTTTAAACCCTCTATTGACAGTTTTCCTATATTTTAGTCAGAGGGAGAGTAAAATATTGCTCTTGGAATATAGGCCTTTAGAAAATTTCCTTACTGCAGGAAATGCTTTTCGTATGCTAACTCCCAACACAATTTATAGGAGCAAGGAATTGTTGCCTAACAAATACACAATGTAATCTTTCCAAAGGGACCATTAGCAAAAAAAAAAGATGATCTGAAGTTTATTTTCTCTTTGGGCTTTGCTCTGGACTAAATTTAAACTATCCCTAAATGAGGAAGAACATGAAATTAAATGCTTACCTGTATTTAGAAAGACATAATCAATTATTTAATATCCCTTGGTTTTATTTTAACTTAACCCTTGTGAGTACTTCACAAAAATACACATACAGAAGCAAATAAAAACTATACAAACTAAATACTCAGCAGATACAAACAAGTAGTCAGAACTTCAAAGCTGGACAGCTGGTTAAGTGACTGGTGAGGTTGTTTGCATAATCAAAAAAATCAACTTGGAATAAATGAACACTTTCAACAAAAAGCATTCTAGTTTTTTTTTAACACAAAAGAAATTGGTAACCTATAAAATGGTTGAATGGGTAACATGCATCAATCATTAGTACAACAACCAATAATATTTATTGAATTCAAACTATTTACTGTTGTAAACATTTAACAAAAGTATTATGAAATCTAAATACAGTCTTTGACAGTTCAAACAAATAAGTGGTATGTTTAAAAAATAAAGCTGATGAGCAATAGATCCATTCTATATATTTTCTTTCAACAGTTCCAGCAAGAGAAGAGGACAATATTTTTAAAAAGTATACAGCAAAGATTGTTTCTATTATAATGGCAAACTCTGGAAACTGTAAATACAAATAAGTCATTGAACAGTCAAACGGTCATATTCCTTATCAGGAAGAAGTTACAATAAGAACAGTCTGTGATCCAGTTATATTCTATTGTTGACATAGAACACTTTTTCTTGTCAGTTGATTTTATAGTTCTTGTTCCGAGAGACATCAACACTTTGGCAATTGGATGTATTGAAAATACATTCTTAAAGTTCAAGATACAGTCATTTTGTTGTATGAAAGGTGATCTGTACACCAAGGCTCAGAGGTTGGTAAAGATTGATTCCATATGTGGAAAAAGTGCAAATATCCTGCACAGATAGCTTACAAAGTTGCTGGCACAGTTATTCACCAGCAGGATCTGGGGTTTTGTTTGCATAGCTCACACATCACTGGAATGTGGAAAGGTGTGCTATTTTTTGGCAAGAGCAAAGGAGACATACTGATGTGAATTACCATGTTGGGCATGCTGAATCCATGCAGAACACTTGCGTGAAGGCTGCTACCTGACATCATTGGTTTTTGTATATTGGTTTTGTTTTTGTTGAAGCAGTTCTGTTATAGCCAGAAGCTTTTTCAGTACATGCTAGACAAGGAAAAAGAGTGTGAAAATTATTAATGAATGAAAGCTTGATCAGAAATTTCAGGGATGGAAACCTGGATTTGAAAAAAGCCATATTACCATTCTACTGAAAGCATAAAATTGTTAAAGTTTCTGAAGGGCTGAATATATTTGGTCATAGTATTCTGTTTAAGATAATTTTTTTTTTTTTTTTGTACACTAAAGTGACTAGAAATTCATGTGTTTGGCATTCTCATATCTACTTATGCCAGAATACAGATTTATCATTATAAATAACACATCTTAAGCCCAATCAGCCTGCAGCCTAGTGAACATATTAAAGAATCATGAAAGAAAAATTGGGCTTAAAATTTAAACATCACCTTTACATGTCTTAAAAAGCCTTAATTGGGTCAAATCCTCTAGTAAGAATTTTAATGTTTAAGGCAAGTAATAAAGTAAATCTAGCCCCAGAGTAGCAAAGAGACATTATACATGCATGGGCATGTAAGTAGGCCCATGGTGCACACTCTACCTAAGTTTCTTAAATGATTAGAACCTTACTGAGACAGATTATTATCTTAAACTCGATTTTAGAATCTCAGGCTGAAGAAAACTCAGTCCTTTAATCTTTTCTATAAGGTCCCTGCAAAAAGGTTGCTTGGGGTAGTGACACTACTCAGGAAAAACTTATTAGAAATGGTGATTTCCAACGTTATACTCTAGAATTTCTGGATCTGGAAATATTTTAAATTTCCTGAATAATTTTCATGTGTTTAACAGTTTGTGAGTCACTTGGTCATGTACTATGTATGTGAGATAAAGAATAGCCACATATCTGTTGACTTATTAGCTCATTTGCCATTTTCACACATGCCACTGAAGTATATAAACACCATTTTTGCAGTATCAAAATTACATAATTTTAGTCTGAACCTGTTAACCCTGTCTGCCGAGATATTGGTTCATTCTTGAAAATGTAATATAAATGATAAATAAAAATGTTGACCATAATTCAGCTACTGCTTACCTCTAAAGAGAATTTTAAATGCTAATGAAACATCACTGTCAACGAATGCTAGCAAAAACCTACCTGCTGTACACCACGCTCATTACTGAGTGTTCGCAGTTCATCTGAATGGGCCACACAAATCTCATGCAGTGCTGCTAAATCACGGGACAGGTCAGTTCTAGAATGTTCTGTAGTGTCCGGAAGTTCAGGTACATTCTTTAAGGGAATTGTAAAACTGAATTTAGAAATATAAATCTTAAGTCCCTTTTAAAAAGATCCTAATTGGTTATACTAGAATTTTTAACACATAATACTCAAATATTCTCTTGAATTTGTTAAAATTCTAAGATCTTATTGAAATATTCAATGCTAATTCTAACATAGATTTTGTGAACTTGGTATTCACATCAAAACCAGTTCAATTTCCTTCTAGAGCATAGCAGAACATTGTACAGTATTATTGCTATTCTAAGTAAATGGGTTTCCTAAACTTGATAAATTGTTTGGCATGTGTTTTAGATTTTAAAACTTATGTGTAAGTATTGACTGCTATTTTGGATTAAATGCAACCTAAAAAAACTCCTCTTTCAGACTGAATTTCATTATTAAGATACTGTAGTTTTTCTCTACATTATACAAATGTAATGAGAACCTGTCAGGCCAATAATTTATTACCTGTGGTTTATTCATAAAATACTTGCTAATGTGTAGAAATGATCAGTGTTAAATTACGGTACTTCAGATAAGGTTCATAAAGTAACAGTCACTAAGTTGATAGTACCTTATTAACTGTGAGTACTGATGTAATTTGGAGCCTTAGAATAAAATTCAACATGGGCTCCAGAATGGTGACAATATTTACTATACATTCCTAAGTACTGGAGAACACTCAGTTTTCTCTATTATGAACAATTAGAAAACATTTTTATTTATTAAGTGACTCAGTTATTCACTTATTCAGTGAATGAAGGATTATATAAATGAAGGACTAGTATCTGCCTTTAGAGAGCTTACAGTCTAGTAGAAATGTCAGAAATAAGCTAATAGCAACACAGGATTATATATATCAAAGACATGCAGAGGAAGGAAAACAAAAGAAATTCAGGTTTAGGGCTCAGCAGGTCTTCCGGAAGGAGATATTTGAGGTGAGTCTTGAAAAGTTAAATTTGATTTATACATGTAGTAAAGGAATAGAAGAGTATGAAGAGACTGGAAGAGTATCAGAACACTGGGATTCTAAGCAATTTTAAAGGCTAGACTACACACATGACATTGCTAAGAAAGTGATAGAGAAAGCTGGACTGTACACTTATGGTTATAGAAAATGAAGTTCCAACTATGAATCTGAAACCCTAGAAATATGGTTTAGAATAAAATGAGCCAGCCTTAAATGCTGAGTAAAATTTTCACACAGCTCCTTAAACATTAAGTACAAATGTTTTTCAATCCCTGACCAACTATATTTTTTAGAAACAAAATATTTCTATCTTCAGAACTTCACAGGAGTTCACATATGGAAACATGATGGATACCGTTAACATTTGCTCCTTTTTTTCCTTCTATTTCACTATATAGAAAGCTTTGCGGTAAATAATTTCTTATATAGTATTTTTTTTTAATACCTGAGGTTGCAAACTAGGAGCCCCACAGGCAGTACTGTTAGGTGTGACTGCACGTGGTATAGTGATTGCTTGCTTGTGTTAACTGAATTGAAATGCGTTGCAGCAGAACATGGGCACCTCAGTCTCTTACCCTATCACTCCCTAATGTCATACACCTGTCTTAATTCATGTATACATGTTCCCTTCCTGGCTTCTATATATATGAATTAAATTGCTAAGATATTTACCTCCTTTTAAACTTAGTCAATATCTGAAAATGTGTAACTGATAAATTTTACTAAGAAATCCAGGATCTTAAATATTTTCTTTAAAACCCCCTATTCTTAATGTCATAATCACTATTTTATTTATAAAGGCCCATAAGGCACGTAAGAATCGCACTGACTGAAGTATAACAACAATTCCATGTATTTTATTCCTAGAAAGTCATGAGAACACTCATTCTCCAGTCCATTTACTTACTGAACACAGTCAAAACCATGAGTCATCCATCTCATTTCAAATTCCACAAAAGAGCAGCAAATTAAAAGTAGCTAAAGCAGCCAAAGAATGTCACAATAATGAGGTAGAACAGCTAACAGAATAATGAAAGACAAAACAGAAACTAGAAAATGACAAACCCAAAAAATCCAATAGTGTATGCTTGCTGTAAACCATTTAGTATAAGAATTAATGGTTAAAACTACAGTCAAAATAATTTAAGTAAACAAAAATAGAAAGCTTTTTCTTTAGTTCTGGGTATAAAATATTTTTCAAAATAGTTGCTAAAATGAGTTAAATCTGAGTGAGACCTGTTGTTAGTATAGGTTCAAGTACCTGAAAAATTATATACATACCCCAAGTTCATCTAAAAACATGATCATACGATGTTTGTTACTTTTGATGAAAGGATTGACACCCTCCATATAGGGCTCCTAAAAACATAAAAATAAAAAGCTTACTATATGCATCAGAAAACAAACACTGTCTGATCTATATAATGAAAACCTACGTGTAGGAGTCTTATAAATCTGTGTCCATCGGAAGCAATATGTTTTCACAATAATTAAACAGGCAATGGCAATATTTTCATTATAATATAAGCAAACAGCTACACTAACTGGATGTAGTCCCTTAGTTTATTTTTCTTTAGTTTCCCTTGCCTGATGAAATATATCAGAAAAAATACTGCTATGAGCATTGTCTGAAATTTTACTGTGTTTTCTTCTAGGAATTGTATGGTTTTGGGTCTAACATTTAAGTCTTCAATCCACTTTGAATTTATTCTTTTTGGTGTGAGAAGGTGGTCTAGTTTAATTTTTCTGCATGTATCTGTCCATTTTCCCACACCATTTATTGAATAAGCTATCTTTAGCCCATCGTATGTGCTTGCTTCCTGTCAAATATTCTTGACTATAAAGTTATGGATTTATTTCTGGGCTCTGTATTCTGTTCCACTGATCTATGTGTCTGTTTTTATGCCAATACCATGCTGTTTTGATTATTAGGGCTTTATAGTATAGTTTCAATTAGGCAGCATGATTCCTCCAACCTTTTCTTTCTCAGGATCACTGTTGCTATTTGTGGCCTTTTATGGTTCCATATTTTTTAAATATCTGATCTAATTCTATGAAATATGTCATGGGTACCTTGATAACTGCATTGAATCTATAGATTGCTTTGGGTAGTATGGACATTTTAATGATGTTAATTCTCCCTCTCCATGAACATGGTATGTGCTTTCACTTTCTTCTATCTTCTTCAATTTCTTTCTTCAGTATCTTACAATTTCCCAAATACAGGCCTTTTACATCCTTGAATAGATTTATACCTAGGTATTTTATTCTTTTTGAGGCAACTGTGAGTGGGACTATTTTCTTAATTTCCCATGGGACTACATCAAACTAAAAACTTTTTGTACAGCAAAGCAAACCATCAACAAAATAAAAAGACAACCCACTAAATGTAAGAACATATTTGCAAATATATCTGATAAAGGGTTAATATCCAAACTTATAAAGAACTTATAAAACTCAACACCAACAAACCAAATAATTCAATTAAAAAATTGGCAAAGGACCTGAACAGATACTTCTCCAAAGAGGACATACACATGGCCAATAGATATATGAAAAGATGTTCAACATCACTAATCATCAGAGAAATGCAAAATAAAACCCAAATGAGATATCACCTCACACCTGTCAGAATGGCCATCATTAATAAATCAACAAACAAGTCCTGGCAAGGATATGGAGAAAAGGAAACCCTTTTGCATTGTTGGCGGGAATGCAGATTGGTGCAGCCACTATGAAAAGTAGTACGGAGATACCTCAAGAAATTAAAAATGGAACTGCCTCATGACCCAGCGATTCCACTTTTGGGAACTTATCTGAATAAACCTGAAACACTAATTTGAAAGAATGTAAACATGTTCATTGCAGCATTCATTCCACATTGCCAAGACATGTAAGCAGCTCAAGTGTTCTTCGGTAGGTGAGTGGATAAAACAACTATGGTACATGTACATAATGGAATACTACTCTGCTGTTAAAGGAAAAAGTTTTATCCTTTGCAACACCATGGGTGGACCTGGAAAACATTAAGCTAAATGAAATTAGCCAGTCAGAGAAAGACAATTACCAAATGATTTCACTAATACGTGGACTCTAATGTACAAACTGAACAAGCAAAATAGACTCAGAGATCAGAGTAGGCTGAAAGTTCTGGTTGGGGGTACAGTTGGGGTCTTTAGGAGGTGAAGGGATCCAGCAAAAAGGAAAAGGGACTCATGGACATGGATAGCAGTGTGGTGATTACGGGAGGAGGGAGTATAATGGGGATAAATGGTAATGGGAAAAGGACAATTAAAAAAATGAGTATTTTAATGAAAGAATAAATTCTGGAATGAGAACAAATCAGAACACAAAACCTAACAGATTGCTTATGTGTAATTCATTCAAAATAATTACTTGAGAAACTATTATTTGCCAAGCACCAAGACAGACAAGGGCCCCACTCTGAAGTTAGAATGTAGCAGAGAATATCAGGAATTAAAATACAGTGTGATCAAGGCCTGCACTAGGATTCAGATAAATGTCAAAGTTAAGCTGTACATATAAACTGCTCTTCATACTAAAATCTTAGATCTATTTAAAAATATGCTATGTTGTAAAATAGGAAAGGGTTACTATTTACACAAGCTCCTAAAATCAATAAGAAATTCAATAAGGAGATCGGATAAAGACCTCACTGGTTAATTCCAAAGAAAGAAACATGAAAAATCAGTTTCTCTAAGATTAATGAAATAATAAAACACAGTAACATTATGCCTATCTTTCATGAAGACTATGGAGAGCAAAAAGTCGTCTTAGTAATTTTATTCTAAAGTTAGTTTCAGGAAATAACTGGATGAGTTTGAAAGGAAATATATATAAGTATACTTGTTACAGCAATATTTATAATAGTAACAGATGAGAAGCCATCTAAATATCCAGGAGAGAATTACTTTACATGATAGCATACTAAATAATCATTGTGAATATTACAAGAGTTATGTATTTCCAGGTAAAGCACAAGGTTTATGTATTGAAAAAAGGAAATGACAAAGTATGATTCCTACCAAAATAACAACACTCCTTAGGTCGTTGGATCACACGTGGGTGTTTTACAAGCTCACCTGAGTTTTAAAACTTACAGAGAATATTTATTATGAAATAAATTTTTAATAATGTATTCGAGTGCATTTAAATATATGCTGATTTTTATATTTAAAAGTGGGAAATTGGAGTATATTCAAAATTGATAATACAGTTTTCTATAATGGCTAAAAGTTTCATTATTAAAATGTAAAACCAAAACAAAACATTCTTTAAAAAAATCAACAACATAAATATAAATTCTGTTTATAAATTACCCACTATTGTAAGTTTACTTAAGCTATATTTAAAACCATGTCAAAGTTTGATTCTTTAAAATAACATTTATGAATGAAAGTGTTTTTACCTTAGCTCCAAATTCCACAAGATTTGCTAAGTTCTGTACAGACTTAGCCACTAATATCAGTGTTCTTGCAGCAATAGGAGATGGAGAATCTGTAAGAGAATTGGGCAGAGCTAACGAGACCACACCACAAGCACTTACCAGGTAAAAGTATTACAGATTTAGGAATTTAATTACATTTATTTACTGTTAAAAATACTAATGTTCTCCCACTCAGAACTTGTAATTTTTTCTTGAAAATGTATGATCTGCATAATTCAAAAGAACTTGAGTTAAAGGGGGAGATCCTGAGGACACTTCCCTTGCTTTCAGTTTTGTGAAAAGGGCACTACTACAAGACTGAACAATTCCCAGCTGGTGGGTAATGTTTCAGAACACCTCAAAGTGTTTACTTCT
Source organism: Furipterus horrens (assembly GCF_987537825.1). NCBI lineage: Eukaryota > Metazoa > Chordata > Mammalia > Chiroptera > Furipteridae > Furipterus > Furipterus horrens. Next base: position 56,441,136 of record NW_028327175.1, on the reverse strand, counting down.
GTCACTAAAAAAACTGTCACTATACACTGTCTGACAATTCATAAAGCTAATTTCAACCCACTCAGGATAGCAATTTGCAATCTGAACAATTCTCTGCTCCAAACTTCCACTGACTACAAATAATTTATGTTGAAGTGCAATAACAAAGATAAATGTCTGGTAAAACTATTTTTAAGAGAAAACATGCAATTCAATGAACTTTTAAAATATTTTAAATGTTAGTCAGGAAACACACTTATAGAATATAGATAGTAGGTAGGACATAAATGAAAAGTATTTGTAACCGAAAGATAAGATATTATTTAATAGTAAAAACTGATATAGGGAATCTGACTGCCTGATTTTAGATTGTACTCAATCTTAAACTGCTAAATATACATAGTATTGCCTAGTGCAGTTTATAGGCCAACATTCGGGTTCAAAAAATTACTGCAAAAGAATTCTAAACCCTTAATTTTTAATAGACTATAGGTTTAACCATTTTGGTAGTGATAGAAGACAATGACAGAGATGGGTGGCTGGCTATAAAGGTAAAAATTAAGACATTCCTGAATATTTTTATGTAACTTGGAGCTTCAAATTATTAAGATAGCTCAGGTTCCTTCTTTTAATAATGGCTCATTATTACATTCGTAGTTACAAATACCACCTACAAAATCTGAAAGTCATTACATAATGGACATCCAGGTAATAAGCAAAACAATCTGGTTTATTGGAGTTAAAAATGGCTGGTTAACATTATGTAACTGGTGACAAGAAATCTCAAATGAAAAATGTCTCATCTCTAAAGAGCCACTTTCTTTTTAAGTAACCACAGAGCACTACTCCAACTGTAGCAGACAAAAAGCTCTTCTCCCCAGCTTGAAAAAGCCAATATGCAAACAGGAAAAAGTCACCATCATAACAGCTTGAGATACAGGTAGAAATGGAAAAAAGGTAAAGTAGCAAAAGGAAGGAAGAAGAAATGGAAGGGTGCTTTGGAATGTTTTATACCAACGTGCATAATTGGATATTAAAAAAAAAATCAAACTTAAAAAATTCTGTAACCTTTTTAAACAAAATGAAGTTTCACTCTAATTTTTTAATTTCCAAGTTTATCAAAAATTGATTACCTGAGATGATATTAAACATCCGTGGATTCAGGATGGCAGGACAGATAAGTCGAAGAAAAACAAAACCACTGTTGGGGAGGGGGAAAAAAATTTTTTTTTAGAAAACTACTCTATTAATAAAATGTTCAGTACTCATAGAACCATAAACTTTGAACTTATATAGGGGACCACAAACACAGCTTTAAGAAAAAAACTAGTGTGTCCTACTTTAAGAAAGCATCTTTTTAAACATACTTTTCCAAATTCAGGATGTTAGATTTACTTTGGCAGATTTATATCTAGAGTATTTACTGTCCTGACTACTATTTATTTATTCCAAGCTAGTAGTACATTTTAAATTTGAGAAAGCAGGGTCCTTAAAAACACCAAGAATTTCAGGAAAACTAGAGGAGCAAAATAAACCCTTTTACAGATATATAATCCTGGAAGGTCCTAAAACTTCCACTCTCACTTTCTTTCTTTTTGTATTTAAACAGAACAACCCAGTAAAGTCTGTTATAAATTAAGTTGGTTCTATTGATTTTGTTGATGTGTCATATAAAAATAAGAATCCACTTTACTGGGGAAAACAGTGACTCCTTGGTAAATGAAAATGTATACAATGGAATGCTGAAAAGTTTATCATCATAAAGAAAAAGAAATCAAGCTTTCTCAAATTAAAAAATGTTCTCAAATTATAAATAATAGGAAAATCAAAGTAGTGTAAATGAACATGGCTTAAAAACATCATATATGATTTTACCTATTAATTTTACTCAGGTAAAAATGTATAATGTCAACTGCAAGCTTATTTAGCTTTTTCCTAGCCTAAAAGAGTATATTTTGTAATGTAGATACTTTTACTCAATTTCCTTTTAAGAGGAATCCACACTAATAATATACCTCTTAATTGCTGCTTATAAAAACTAGCATTATTCAAATAATAGTTGATAAAATACCTTCTACAGACTAAAATAAGCAACACAATTTCTGTTCTTTGTTAAGAGTGGATAACCAACTCCTCAACATTCACCTTCCAACATACATGACAGTTTGCTAATTTGGGACTCTCACAATTTCTGTTCTTTGTTAAGAGTGGATAACCAACTCCTCAACATTCACCTTCCAACATACATGACAGTTTGCTAATTTGGGACTCTCAGAGTGAATATGCTACTTCTTAACATTTGTTGCAATTTTTCTTGAATAAATTTTGATACTTACATATGTCTTAGAATCTGAAATATAATCTGGCAACATCAACCCTAAACAAATTTCAGTGTGCAAATCTACTTTCCGTTTCAAGAGGGATACTAGGTATCTACACATACATTTAAAAGCTTATTAAGGGCAGAAAGGGTCACTTTGGGCATAGATGCTCCTTAAAACACCCTATGGTATCAAACAATCCACATAGCAGAATTTCCTGCTGTGCTTGCTTAACAAATATACATGGTTGGTCTAGAAAAAGTCCAGCCATTGTTAATGTAACGAGAATGGTTTGCATGACATCAATGTAACCTGGCAGTCAAAGAGAGCGGACTGAAATGCACATGTGTGAACAATGGCAACTTCACTGTATTAGTCAGTGGGGACAGTACACGCCATTGAGTGACCATATGTACTGTGTGGCCATCACATTCAAAATGACTGAGCAAACAAGAGGAATAAATCTGTAACAAAGTTTGCACTAAGCTTGAACATTCCTCCATGGAAACTATTTGGATGATTCAGAAGGCCCCAGCTATGGGCAACTGGTGATTGGCAACTTCATCACAACAACATGCCTGCTCATGCATCACGCCTCGTGCAGTGTTTTTGGTGAAATATTAAATCATCCAGGTGATTCAGCTTGCCTACAGTCCAGATTTGGCACCCTGAAACTTCTGGCTTTTCCTAAAATTAAAATCGGCTTTGAAAGGGAAGAGATTTTAGACCATTGAAAAGATTCAGGAAAATACGACAGGGCAGCTGATAGTGATTGGGAGAACTGTGTGAGGTCCCAAGATGCTGACTTGGAAGGGAACTAAGGCATCACTGTCCTATGTGCAGTGCTTCTTGTATCTTCTTTAATAAATGTCTGTTTTTCACAGTACATGGCTGGGTACCATACTTGTTTGAAATGTAATAGTTCATAGTATTAATTTACATCACACATATAGCTGTGCTAAAACATGCTTATAATTCTTTTTTATTCTCAATCACAACTAAAGCCAAGAAATACAGAACTTAAAATTCTTAACTATTTATGGTATGATGGTAGGATTTTATCTGTAAAAGAGAGTAGAAACCTCTAGAAAATTTAGGTTGTGGACCAGATTAACACACATTTTTAATACCAACTCTATGATATTGGTGTTTTTAGTGGTTGGCTGATTTTTTTTATGGGACATAACATCTCTGATGCTTTTTCACTAAATTTCCCATTGGCTTGAATGGCTCTGGGGTGCTTAACAAAAGCATGCAGTAGTGTTAAGAATATTAGATTGAGTCTTAGAAGTTTAGTCTCTAGTTGTCTTAGCCACTAGCTTTGCCATTCATGCTAATACCGTATAATGAGAACACTGCAACACAACTTCAGAACTGGAGATATGGTTGCAGATTAGTCCAAAGTCACAGAAGTGTTACAAACCTATTAACATCTAAATGGCTCAACTATTGCTCTTCTTAGCAGCAGTTAATCTTTTTCTTTCCTTCCGTCCTTCCTCCTCCCTCCCTTTGTCTACAGATATGTATGTATATGTATGTGTGTACATATGTATATGTATGAAGAGTACTATAAAGTTAGCTACAGATTTTGTTGATTATAGAACTTTTAACCTCATTTTACAAAATAAAAACCCCAAGTAGTTAACTGACTATATATAAATGTTTAGGTTTTTAGAAAATACAAAAAATATCTAAGTAATTTCACTGAAACCACCAACCCCCGCCCCCCACAAAAAAAAAAAAAACAAACAAAACACAACAGTAAGTTTGAGTTTAGAAGCCATCTGAACTCAGAAAATATTCAACAGGGCTCCAAATAAGAAAAGTCTTGAACAATTATCCATTTAACTCTCTGGGTACTGTACAGAGTGATGTAACAAATGAACTGCTCAGCCTTACCTAACAACTCTTGTTCTCATGGTGGTATTGGTAGGCCACTTGCGCTGAACAGATTTCTGTAAACACCCGTAAATATACCTCAGTGTCCTGCCAAAATAACACAATCATCTCAATACAGAAAGCAAGTGAAAATGCTGATCTCATTATACCTAAAGTTTATTTTACCAAACACATGATATTTTTTTTTCTTTTTTTTTTTAAATTTTTTATTTTGGTTTTTCAATTACAGTTGTCCCCTTTTCCCCCAATTTCTCTCCCCCACCCAACCCACCCCCTCTCCCACAATCATATCCCTCCCCGTTGTCCATGTCCATGAGTCTTTCCAAACACATGATATTTTAATGCAATTGATCTTTCTGTCCAAAAAAGTACTTTCGTCAAACAAATGACTAAATCAAATAAGCTTTCCTCATTAATTAATTTAACCAGTTTTTAACATATACTTTGGAAGAGATCTTACCATTTTTAGATTACTTCTGTATTAATAAAAAGTATGAAATAAATTGGGATAATAATAGAGGTAGCATAACATCAGAACAGTAGAAAAGCTTTTATGTTTTAGAAATACAAATTTTTCAAAATGCAGATATACAATTTATTTTCAAATTAAAATTTCATCACTTACGGTGGAAGTATTTCTGAAGCCATGAATATTTTCTCCACAAGCTCTGAAAGTATGTTCAATAGGTGTGCTAAATTAGTGTTCACATCTTCATTTTTTTCTAACTTTGATGGACTTAACTAGGAGAAGGAAAAGTCAATATAAATGAATCAAGGTAATCAAACAGTTGTTTTCAAGGTTCTCTTTTTCCATTTTTCAATCTATATCAGTCTTTTGAGGGGAGGTATAAATGGGAATTTTTAAGTTGTTTACACTATGAAACTCCTTGGGTTTTTTTTACCATTAATTCCCAATTATTGACCATTGAGCAACATTGGTTTGAACTGCACAAGTCCACTTATACATGGATTTTTTTCAGTAAATATGTGTACTTTGTGATCTGCGGATGGGAGTCTAGATGCAGAGGGCTGACTGCGTGCACTCATCTTGGCCATTTTATACAGGGGATTTGCACATCCACAGCTTTTAGGGGTCCTGGAACAAATCCCACACAGATGCAGGGGCCAACTAAGTTTTGGGGAAGTCAGAAGTTATACACGGATTTTTTACCATGTGTGATGGGAGCTGGTGAAAGACCCTAACCCTCCCCCACTCCCCCCAGTTGTTCAAGGTTCAACTGTACTTAATTGAAGAGCAATCTATGATTATTCAACAATTTTCAGTTGCTTTGGAATTAATACCAGTATTAAAGTTCTCTTCTATTCATTTACCACATTTTAGCATAGAGTTTTACACACACATAAATTTGGATTAGACTTTATTTTAAATATAGTATTAATTAAAAGACAAAAAACCCAGGTATAGTGGCCACATAGTCATAAATATACTAGGAGTATGTAAATGGACAGAAAGATCACCATACTGCTATTATAAAAAAATCTTACTTTTATTTATTTGAGGGAAAGACTAGCTTTTCTGAATGAGATACGACTTATTTATTGACTAAAAAAGTACTAAATGCATTGGGTAGAATCATGAACCCTTCTCAAAACGTTCCCCCTGAAATGCAAGTTTTCTGATCTAGAAACAATGAATAGATTTACCTATATATACCTAAATCCCCCAGCCTGGATCCAGCACCCAGACACTGCAGACTTGCTGAATTTCTCTATCCTTTACAGTTAGACCAACTGTGGTGTTACCCCAGGTTTTCAACACCAAATCTTCACTTTCCCTTTAAGGTAATAAGTAAATATTGACAACTTAATGCAGAATTAGCATTTGACAGCTCCTAGTATATATTATCAAAAGCAATTTCTTATTAATTTTGTATTATATCTACAAATATATTTTAATTATCTTTCTAAGTGAGATTCCACTCTTTATTTTCATAGTTTATTACAAATTTAAAATGCAGCCTTGTTTGTTTTTGTTGCTTGAGAGGATTATCTCATACTAACTCCAACCCCCCAAAAATACCTTCAAAGACAACCCTAAATGTCACTAGATGTGCTACACAAAACTTAACTAGATTATACAACACAAGTCTTGAGCAGAAACTTCAGTGTATATTATTTACACTTTTTGAAAGTAGTATATACTTTACCATTAGTACAGTAGGAGAAATAATAAAGTACACTTTTATGAATTTCTGTGCAACCTGAGGTTTTTAATTCTGAAATTAAGTCATCTTTTAAAAAATATCAGCTTTGTACATTTTCCAAATGTATTATAAAAGATAACTACTTGATTACTTTAGAATGCTAATATATTTTCCTTAAAATGTTATTAACACATTGCACACCAGGGAATTCAAATGCCTTTTAGAAATGATGAGAATTCTCGCCACCCGTACGCAATGTGTTAACTATAAAGCATTACCTATTAAAGTATGCTCTTTGCTCAAATACTTCAAACATTAAATTCTTACCTCACAAGACTGCTTGCTTTCCATTATCTTTAAAATGGAGTCTTTCAAAGCATGATGAACAAATTGTGTAGCAGTGGCTTTCATATACTGCTCCATCAAGGTGCTTGCAAGTGTTGTGGCTCGAAATAAGGTAGTGGCTTCATCTACATAAAGATATTAAAAAATTATCTATAAAGGATTGTACTAATGTGAACCAACTGGAAATTAAATGAATTCACTTCTTCCTCAACCATTTTCCCTCAACAATTATAACCATTTAAGCATGTTTATTTGCATACAACATTAAAGTATTGATTATAATGACATCCTATATTTCTATACACTTAACTCTTCAAAAGGTTTTATATCACCCTGGCTGGTGTGGCTCAGTAGATTGAGTGCCGGCCTGCGAACTGAAAGGTGGCTGGTTCGATTCCCAGTCAGGGCACATGCCTGGGTTGTGGGCCAGGTCCCCAGTTGTGGGGGCATGCAAGAGACAATAGATTGATCTTTCACACATTGATGTTTCTCACCCTCTTTAGAGAAACATCCCCTCCTTCCCCTCCCTCTAAAAATAAATGAATAAAGTCTTTAAAAAATATTTTTTAAAAAGGCTTTATATGTATTCATTAAATTATAAACAGGAGAAGGGATTAACACTAAAATGTTCATATATAATTTTTTTAAAAGGGGTTAGAATGGTTGGGTGACTTGTATAAAAACAGAGCCAGTTAAGTGACATAACTAGGACCAGAATCCAGCTTTGTTGTCCACTGAGCCCATGCTTGGAAACATATGAGTTATTTTCCAAATAAAAATATAAAATCCCAATATAAATTATTAGCCTAAAACATGGCTACTAATAACTTTTAATAAAGGCCTCAAACCCACAAATATCATCAGAAAAGATGATCTCAGTGTAAAATATGTATCACCACCTTATCCTTCCTGACAAATCTATGTAATTTTCTATTTTCTATTTTCTATGATTAGGAGGAAATAATTTTAGATTTTAGTTTATTTGGAGAAGACTAGAAGCAAGCACTTTTATTGAGTTAAAAGTGCTGGCTGGAAAAGGGTTATTCTGACATGATTTGTAAGCTGTCTCAAAGCACTACGTGCCTACCTATATTGCCTGGGAATTACCTATCTGTAGAATCTAGAAATAAAATGCATCAGACACCCAACTTTTGTGCAATGACTTAGTAAGTAAAAAATAAACAAGAGAACATGGTAGGTATACCAAACTATTCTTAACACTATGAGCCACTGATCTGGATATAGAGGTCACATTCTTATGACTTCTAATACTAATTTGCCATGACAAAAACTTGTATTAGAAATACCAACCATCCATATTAGCCACCATTAAGAATCAGAACTGACATTCTGGCTAATTTTTAATAAAGGAAAAACAATATCTTATTTTGCAAGATTTAACTCTTTAATATATTCTAAGATGAAATCCACATATACTTTATATGTAAAATCTGATTGTTGGTCCAATTTTTAATAGTATCATACTAACACATCCATACTGTACCTTCCATGCTTATTTCTCTGTCATTTAGTGTACATAACAACAATGATTCAAGCTTTTCATGAAGAAAAATCCTCAGTAGGATGCTAGCCAGTAGTGTTCGGTCCTGTCCACACACATGTGATAAAGCATAGACCACATGAAGCTCCTTTTGGAGTATAAGCTAAAAATGACATCAAGAAAGATTGTTGAAAGTACACAACATTAAGCATTCTCAGATTAACAGAAAATATGTCCTTTTATGTTCGTATAGTTAGGAATACACGCTACTGAATAAATCTATTTTAAAAAGAATGAGACTATAGTTTACATATTTTTGTCTCCTAAGACCAACTTCATACTACCACAAGGCTGTTCAACTCTCTCTGCTTGTCAGTGTGCTGCTACCAAACTATGGAATTACTACATATAACTTAATGGATCTTCTATTAAGTGTTAAATATTCCTGTTACTGCCATCAAAAATAATTAGACTGGGCCCGGAGTTGGTTGTGCGTCATCCCGCAAAGTGAAAGGTCGCCGGTTGGATTCCCAAGGTGCAGAGAGGCTACCAATCAATATTTCTCTCCCTCTTTCTCCTACCCTTCTCCTCTCTAAAAATAAATAAAATAAAATAAAAAAATAATTAGTTTGGTAAATAATTTAATACCTCTTTAAATTCACTGTATTCTTCTTCTGGCATGATTTTTTCCATAGAATATCGTGCTCGGACACGCAGGGATCCTGGTTCAATACCTTTTAATGGTATATGGGAGCTGAGCAAAAACCATTCATCTGTGGCATGCCCTTTCTGTAACCGGCTCAACTGGCAGCGCATAAATACTGTGATAGGAAAACATCAAATGATTACTATCTAAAAAGATGACACTATAAATTTGTCACATAAAAGTATCCTGATATTTTGCCTTCTCTGTAGTGTTAAATATTTTTTATTAAAGAAGTTTTCAGTGATATTGCGAATTCAATACTAAATGTTTATTTTGTTTACTGAATGTCTACTATGTGCCAGACTCTGTTATAGGAAGGGATGTGGGATACAGACAAAATTAAGACATTGTTTCTGACTTGCATGGAGGTGACAGTCTAGCCAAGAGAGCAAGAAATCAATTACGGTATAGTGTGATAAATGCTATAACAGTGGTTAGTGATAATGGAGTACACAGAAATAATATCTCATTCAGGCTATGGAAGTTAAAAATCCATTTCAAACAGGCAGCCCTTAAGCTGACTTGTGACAGAATCTGGAGATGCAGCTAAGTATAAAGGTAAAAAAAATGAGAGAGAAAGGGGGGGAGGGGATGTGAGTGCAGTCCAAATAGAAGGTAGGGTGGATTCTTTTAAAATCCATGGATAATGTAAAGTTATGAGAAAGCTGGTAGAGCCGGAGAAGTGTATACAAAAGATTACACAGTGAGAGCAAAGGGGAGAGGAGTGGGTCAGAAAAGGGTCTTTCTTCTGTGTCATTAGCGGGGGTTGAATTTTATCTTAAAATATATGGGAACCACTAAAAATGTTAACCATTTAAATACAAAAATTACAGAATAAACATTTTATAGAGAAAAATTCAGGCTTTGACCTATCTGTTAATACATAAAACTTATTTCTCTAAGCCTGACTTAAGAAGGTATTAAACTAATTCACACCTACGTGAATTCCTAAATCCACTGCCCCCCAGTTTCAGCAACACGCTGGGAAAGGTGTGCTCCTGAGATAAAAACTGAGGCGATCTGACTACTGAAAGCAAACAAATAGTGTACTCAGTGTTTAAAGAAATTTTTTTTTAATGGAGTGCTTTTTTTTCACTTACATGCAAAGAATAGAAAAGCAGGAAAAATTTAAAAAGTAGAAAGAAGGAAGGGGGAGAACCACAGAAAGATGACCACTGTTACTGTTTTCTTGTTCTTCCTATTCATTAAGGAGGGGAGGATGAACAGATATGTAATTTAATCTTAAAGGTTTATCGTACATACAATTTAGTCATATCAATCCTTTCAAAAGTACAAAAATGAACTACTTCAAAGTATACTCCTTGCACTTCTATTTTATTTTTAATTTGTTTTAGACTACATCTTATGAATTTTTAAAAGTATACAACATTATTTAATTTAGAAAGAATTTCTTTATCAACTTACAGATATCAGGATCTTTGCTTTTCTTTGTTTTATTACTAAGAGTTATTTCAAATCTGTTGATGTCAGGAGGAAGATCACTAAAGAAGCAAGGAGAAAAAGAATTAACAAAATGTCCAGACTATCTAATTCCTTTATTTCGAGTATCCAACAGGGCTCCTATTTTGCTACTAAACAACAAGAATGTATTAGATTTACAACTAGATTCAAAACATGTTTTATTGCTTGGTATACAGGAATGCAGACAAGCAAATCACAGTTTCCCTGCCGCTTTTAACCTCCTCAAGTAAATCCTGGAAATGTCTGTAAGTATTTTGTATGTGTGTGTTAGTAAATGCTTTAGGTCTTGCCAGTCATGATAATTCATATCAATAATAAAGTGAAAAACAAAGGACACAGCACTTTACTAATAAAGTGAACAAATACAACAAAAAAAAATATGTACATACTATTAAAATGCCTGGACTCGGTACACTGTTCTGACGGTTTAGATAGAGACAAAGAAATAAAGGAACAAAAATGCAATATGGTAAAGGAAAATAATTTAAGGTAATGATAAAATAAGACTTACTCAAAGACAAATTCTTCTGACCATACAGGGTTTTGCCCTTCCCTTGCATGAGTTTTTGCTACCTGGACACTGTTCAGGTATATGTTGCAATATGGATTAGTAAAATGTTTTATAGGGAGTTTATGGGCTTCTTCAATATGTAAAACAAGACTGCTGACCTAAAGAAAGCACAAAAATTGTTATCCAAGATTTCAAGAATTATACATTAGGTTTCAAAAGCAATTAGCATAAATACAATTTTGTTTTGTAAGTTATTCCTCTAATTATATTCTTGCAGAAGAAATAAAATATACCTTTTTCACTATAAAACAATGGTTCAGAGAAAATGAAGAAGAGGATTCTTTGTTAATATAAGCAAACAACTGTCACAACTAAAATCAAAATCCTGTATGTTATATAATGCTCAGCTGGAAGATTTAAATTCTATCAAGAGTTCCTCAGCCATGAAATATTTTTAAAAACAGAGTCTACCTTTTCATTCTACAGAAAAGAATATAATCCAAGAAACCATAATTACTTGTCAGTTTTGATGGCAAAACTCAGACCAGCTAGCTACCTTCTAGTATCAGATCCTCTTTTTCTCTCCTGCCATCTACTACTTGCCTTGGGCAAGTCAGCTTCTCCAAACTATCTTCCTCTTATATAAAATGAGGATAAAGTTTACACTGCAAATTTTTGTAAAGACTCAAAATAGTTATGTGTAAAGCACACAGCAGAGTACCTGACACATAAGAAGGGTTCAAGAGATATTAGCTGTATCATATTATACTTATAAACAATAATTTTATGACTAAGTTTCCCACAAGGCACAATCCAAAAATTCAACATGCTTTTCCATAGCTTACAAAATGTTAAAATATGTTTTGAGAACACACAGCAATTAATGTATAATTCAATTTCATTGGGGAATCAGTCTTTTGGATACTGGGAATATAAATTGTAGTCACTCAAATATTAACATTTATCCATTTGCAATAGAACAATATGTTAAAATCACCAAAGTTATTGGAAACTCCTATAAATAAAACAACTCACTTTCATCAATAAATACTGTACCAAACTTAACTCAAAACGCCAAGAATGTTAAAATTACTGAATTTTTAAGCAATTATCTACCGATAACTATAAAGAAAAAAAGCAAGAAAAAGGAGAATATGAAGTTGACTTTACACACCTTGAAAGGAGGACCTAGTTTAACTCTACATAAATGAACACATAGGACATGTTAAGGTTTTAAACAAGACAGTACAGGTTACTACCTAAGAGTTATGTAATAATATTTCAAGAACAATTTCTATAAAACGAAAAACCCAAAAGTCTATTTGTATTAGTGTTTTAAGTAAGATGATCTTTTCAGTGAGTACCTTTAGTTCCACTTTTTTGAAATGGGTCAAAATAATGTTTTTAAGGAGGGAAAAAAAGTACCCAACAGAATAGTTATCTGTTCTTGTTGGTTTGGTATAGTTACTTTGAGTGGAAGAAGAAAAAAACAACAAACCTTGATATGGATTCAAAAGATGACATTATTGATAAGTATGCAGCAGACATATAAAGAACATTCTCTTTCATAAAGAAATAACTTCCTCCTGCTCCTGAAGCAAGTGGAAGCTTTAAATGCCTGACAAAATTAATTTCTCTTAAGATCTCTAAAGTGTTGGAAATATTGCCCAAAACAGTTCATATAGAAATAAAAATAAAGAGCAAAGTGACAAAACAAAATGTGACAGTCACAAATCGAAAAAAATTAAGCTTCACCTGACGCAAGCGTTTATTAGATGTCCCTGGGCTGCTTTTCCGTAAATTGCAAAATGCCTGCAGACCTTTCATCCAATCCTACCAAAAAATATATATATATGTATATCAATAATAACAACAATAATAACAGCAGTTCAAAGAAATAGTATACTACAGTTAGTCTCCAATCATCAATAGTTCTTTCCTTCTTGAAGCTGCCACTCCTAAGCTCACAATATACTGTACTTTAATATATTTGTACTTCAGAAAAGTAGAAGTGACCCTCCAAAATTATAATTCTGTAAGAATTTGTGTTTCTGTAGAATCTCTAAATTAATGTTGAGTATATTAGTGAGTGGCCATTAGTCAGAAAAATAAAATTTTTATATAGGTTAAGTTATTATATTTGAGGCACTCTAGGCAGAATTAATTATGTATTTTATGAAAGAAGGCCTACTGAAAAACCAATGGGTAATGAAATAACTAACTAATTTGATGACAAGCATTCTAATCTTTACTTTAGACCACAATATTAGTAGAAATGTGTAAGGGGATCTGGATTATTTGTAAGCCTTTGAAATGTAACATTAGACATAAATTTTTTTTCAGCCTAATATTCGAATTAAATTGTAGCTACATTTTAAAGTGTTTAACCCTCTAGTGCTCTGGAGAAAGCAGAGAAAAACTTTACGTTTATTAAAAAAAAAAAAAAAAACCTAAATATTTCACTTTGGCATTATATTTTCTAGAAAGCTCTATACCATTGCTTTATTCAATTATATCTTTAAGAAAATGTTCTATTTATACAGCTAAGTAAGGCATGCAAAACATACTGAAATATCAAGGTATGTAACACATTTTCATTTAGAAAAAGGGAACATGATAAAATAACTAGACAATAGGACACTGAAGTTTAAATTTCCTTCCTAACCCAGTTTCTAACATTTAAAAAAAATGTCAAAGTTACCAAATGTTTTGAACCCTACTTGTTCATCTAAAAATTAAGTACATATACATATAAAATATGGTTTTATATGTTACAGGCTAATTAGTACTTAACTGAGGTGTTTTGCAAAGATTTGAAATATGACAATTATGACCCATAAAACATAGCTGTTCACTAAGATATTTGTATACTTTATTAGTCAGATAATTTTCAAAAATTATGACAGAATTCACAGTTTTAAGAGTATCTTCCTTATATCCAGGGTTGAAAAATTATCTTCTACTTCCAACAAAGTTACTTTCTTTGACCTTTTCACCACCTTCAAATTCCTTCCATAGTGAACAAGGAGAAATATAGCCATATTTCTAAAACATGCCACCAAACACCAGGAAATATTATGGTTCAAAAGAAATAAAAATATTTTTAAAGAAGTTTCTTTAAACATTGTTTCTTCACAGCATTACTTAACATTTAATGAAGGAGCACTGCATATAGACAAATGGCTAGTGCTGAATGTAGACATTATATCTAGACTTAAGAGAAAAATAGAAAATTCCTAAAATAGTTTTCTTTTTGATGACTGAACTTCTATTTTTAGATATGAAGTTTAACCAGCGAAGAATAACAATGCTTGTTAGCAAAACTAACCGGTTTACCTTTTGATTGTACTGAGAATATCTACAACCATTCTGAAGAGAGGATTTTAAATGAGTATTCTCAGTTGGACTCAAAATCATACAGTAGTAAAGGTCAATTTAAAATGGAGTTTTCATTCCTAATAACCCTTCACTGTGTTCTTCTGCATTTCTTTCAAAAAAGTCTTACACATGAAAGTTCTCATTCCTTAAAATAAAACATTCTTGTTATCACTTTATCTTAAATACAACAGTTTTCTAGTCTAAGCAAAACACAGGCACAGGTATATAACTATCCAATCACTATATTGATGTGAATTAATTTAATAGTGTATGTCAACTGTAACTGAAAAATAAATTTAAAAATAAAACATGGGGCTAAATGTTTACACTGAAGAAACAATTAACTTACCTCCGCTTGTTCTGGAGTTTCTCCTGCAAAGTAAAAAATGTAATGTTCTTCACTAAAGTGCTGGACTACTATCTGAAAACAGTTTGGCCTTTAAATACAAACAAAAAAGTCATTAGGAAGCTCAACAAAAAGTATTAAACACTTAAACCACCTTTAAAAAATCAAAATATATTTTTGTGTAAGTTATATAAAATTAACATAATCCTTAATTTAGAGCAATATTCCATTGTACCAGATCATTACTAAAAAGAATGTGTCAGCTGCATACATTTCAGAAAACTTCTTTTGTCTGCACTATTAAAATTTTATAAGTCAAAGTTTGAAAAATTTTAAACTACTGTGTAAGTTAAAGACATTACAAATAGGAAAGTTACAAAAAAGTTGAAGCAGAATTTCACATAGCTAATTTAAACTTTTTAAAGCAAATAGAATGTTACTTCAACTCACTGCTTCAGAATAATATAAAATATGCACCTATATATGCACTTGAAGAAGACTATACACACATTCTTAGAAATAACGTGTCTTAAAAAATGTTCTTACTGGTTGTCTCTCAGTAAACACTGGTTGATTTTAATTTTCTTCTTTATAATTTTATGTATTTTCCAATTTTTTAAAACTGATAGTTCTCCTCATCTGTTCAAGTGGGAACATCATCTACTCATGCATATGCTTGTTCTAAAGATTAAATGACCTAACAGTGGAATACAGTAAATACTGGTTCTTGTTCTCCCATAGTATGCATGCTGCTGTAAGTCATTTAACATGTTAAGTACAATGTCAAATAGTTTATCTTTTTTTGGAAGATGTACTCTTTCTAACTAGACTTGAAAATGTTTAGCAAGGGCCTTCATGTTTTTGAAAGTCAATAAATATTACTTCTATTTCTTGCTTTAACCAAAGACTGTATCTTATACTTTGGTGTTAGGAGGCCATAGCAAAATACCCAGAATACATACAAGCTTCACATTTATTAAAGATAAAAGAACCATCTTTTCATGCTTTGCGAATGCCATAAAATAATGGAAAATGTAAACTAAAACACTCTGATTCTGAAAGTGATTTGTATCAGACTAAATTCCTAGCTGGATAAAATAAAAACAAAACAAAACAAAAAGCAACTGTCTGAAAACATTGGAAAACAATCAAAGCAGCTAAGACTTGAGGGGCCAAGATCATGTGAGGTGAGCCTGACGTTTTCCACAGTTTTTCCTTTTAGGTGTGTGCCCATTTCTATACTGTAAAGGGCAAGAAGCTGAGAAGCTGAGCTGCCAAGCAGAAAGCAGCATCTACGATGCTGAAAAACTAAGCAGTGCATTCAGCATTAGAAAAGAAGACTTTTTCAGCTGAGTCCCTCCCAGAGCTCTGCCTTCAAGATAAGGGAAAACCGGAACAGACAGCCTTCACTGCTTGTCTCTGCTTGATTCTGAGGGAATCAAGACGGGCTACCCCTACTCTAAATTTCTGGCAGAACAACAGTCCTTTCTGGAAGCAATAACATTATCCTTAGCTTCTATAGTTTTGCATACACAATGTCCAACAATTTATTTGGTCAAACACAAGTAGACATTACAGGAATCAGGACCAAATGACTGAAAAGTCTAAAGAAAAAACTGTCAAAGGAGAAAGACCTACATATAATCAGATATTGAGGTTAGATATGACTTTCAAATACTGTAATTAAAATGTTTAAGAAAATAGATAATAAAATACAGAATTTTTCCAGCTAACTGGACCTATAAAAGAAAAATTTAATGGAAATTCTAAGTTAAAAAATACAATAAATAAAATTAAGACTTCAATAAATGCATTAAACTTCAAAAGAATAGATTAGTGAAGTAAAAGACAAAGCAGAAGAAAATCCATAGGTTTTCTGATAGACACAGTAGAAAGTATAATATATAACACAAATCCCAAAACACAAGAAAATGTGGCAGAAGAACTGCTTTAAAAAGCTACCAACCAAAAATATTCCAAAACTGACACACACAAAAAAAATCATGTCTAAGGCGGGAGAAGCTCTACAAACATGAAGATAAATTTTAAAAGAAAATTACTGTAAGCACATTTTGGTTTAACTGCTGAAAATCTAAGATAAGGAAAAAAACCTCAAAGCATCCAAAGAAAGATAAAAGACAGCAGTAGCTAGAAGAGAGGAGAAAAGAACATTATCTATAAAAGATAAATAATAAGAGTGACAAAGAAAACTCTGCAAGGCAGAAAACAATCTTTCAAATGCTGAAATAATTGCCAACCTAAAATTTAATACTCAGCAAAAAAAAAAAAAATCCTTACTCAATGAAGATAAAACAGTAAAACACTGCAACATTGAAATCATAAAGGTGTAAAAATTTCCAAATAAATTTCATTACAATAACTATCTCTGAAATATCTTTAATTTGTGCCACTGAAATGGTTATTTAAAGTAAAGCAGTGGAAGAGGGGAAAGTGGGGATAAAAGTGATAGAAGGAGACTTGACTTTGGTTGGTGAACACACAGTTTACAAATGGTGTATCTTAGAATTGTACCATTGAAACCTACATAATTTTATTAACCAATGAAATTTAAAGAAAAAATAAAGCAGTATTAAGAGTCAGAAGTTCCATATAAAGTGCACCCTGATATGGCTCAGTGGGTTAGGTGTCGTCCCACAAAGCAAAAGGCCTCAGCTTCCATTCCCTGTCAGGGCACAGGCCTACATTGTGGGTTCGGTCCCCAGTTGCGGTGTGTGTGAGAGGCAACCAATGGATGTTTCTCTCTCACATTGATGTTTCTCACCTTCTTCTCCCTCCCACCCCCTCTCTAAAAAATAAATAAAATCTTACAAGAAAAAATAATTAAGAGTGCTAGGAGACCTCTTAAAATTGAAAGTAATCTGAAAAATGTGTACAGCTATGCAATTAAAGCAGGCAAGAAAGCAGCCAAATAAGCAGCGCTGTCTAACATGTCTCTACAAGAGGCTGAGCATGCTCACCAGCCACATCCATTGCAGAGGGCTGCCTTTAACTTCACATTAGACATCACTTACATGCTGACAGTCAGCCAATACTGGATTCTATGCTTACACAAAGCATATTTGATAACACAATAAAGAAAAAGATAGCATTTATCTACAATTTCTCCTTTTGTGCTATGATATTTGCATCTTATGACACAATTTGGTAGTAACCTATTTTTCACTAGTCCTTTTATCTGGTAGAGGTATCTTTTCACTTCCTTGAAATATGTGTTACGGATGCTGTTTCCCTTGGCATTCAGTCTTTCTCAGCACTTCTCGACAATTTTATAGTAAGGCACACAAAAATACAGTTGACGGTAAACTGGCATACTTCAGGGGGAAAAAAGTAATTTTTTAAAAAGAGATTTGTGTTACTTCCCATGGATATAACTTTTTCATATTAAGTTTAGACTTGGTATTATTACATACAATTCATGACTTAGACTATTTAGAATGTCTTCAAATTCTTAGGTCACCTTCAACAAGAAAACGCACAACAACCAAGTGATGATCTGGTAGCAAATGGTAAATGTGTATTTTTACTGCTTTTTCATTATCTGACAGAAACTCCTTTCTTGATATTATTAACCAAAACAGAAATAATTCAGTCTTTTAAAATTATACTGCAAAGATTTGATATTTCTTTAACTCTCGGAGTTCCTTTTTTTAATTGGCAAGTATAATATTACCTTTCTTTTGATAGTAAAAACAGGTTTTCAGTCCAATTGCACTAGTTCATATAAAGTAAGTCAAAATAATTGTAAATCTTCTCCTCAAACTTACAGGTGTTGCTTTATTGGTCTTAATAATTCTTTAAGATTCATATTATTCAAATTATAAGTATTACCAGTGAATCATGTTTAACCTCACTTTTCCAAAGTTGAATTTCTGCTTTGAATCCAAAAACTGTCAGAACACATTAGTATCTTTTTGTGCTGTAATTTTAACTTTGAGGAAGTTTACCCATTCATCAATAAATCTGCAAAGTGAGAATCATTCATCAAAAAGTTCTTTTTCTTCTAGATCATAAACTTCGGACAGCTTATATACTTCGATATAAAATAGGACAGTGCCATTCTAATCCCATTTCCTCCCATAAAACTGAAAACATGCAGCTAAAGCAGCTTGGATTTTGTTAGTGTTCATGTAAAAATTTTATTTCATGTGGAACTATTGCACATAAGAGCATGTCTCTATTGCTTGCATTCCCAGAACAAGTTTTTGATGCAAAACCTTTAAATGTTCCTATCATGAAGCCTCATCATCAATCATAAACTTAAATACTACTTCCATTATACCTTTCTGGCTTTTCCAAATGACCAATAATTTACTTCCAAATATTTCTCTATAGTCTGTAGCTTCATCAGTGTGCAGGAAAAATGTAATCACTGTACCTTTTGATTCACTAATTCACTTACTGATAATCCTATCTGAACACAATCTAATACCTCGGTTCTCGAACTTAATTCATTCCAGAAAAGTGTTCAAGAAGCAATTTATTCAAAAACCAAATCTCTTTTGTTTGTTCCCTGAGAGACGCATGACTGATCATACAGGTACGTATCAGCAAGAAAGGGTTGTCAGGCAGAGAATCAGAACCTGAAGTTTTGTTAAGCAACTGAGACATATTTTCTGTGAACAACTTGGTTGACAACCACACTGTTCAAGAATCGAGATTTGACTGTACTATTTGAGTGTTATATCTTCTATTTCTTCTGCTTTTTGGCCTCAAACATAGAGATGGCAGTTTCCCATGCAGACTGATAAAACAAGCAACTCTCCAATTCTAAGAAGCATTTTTGGCTTCAGCTTCAATTGCATAATCCCCTAACGAGTTTCCCAAGTATAACCTGATACTGCAAGAATACATCTCTGAGGAGGGGATTGTGGGGAGGGAGGAGAGAAGAGAAGAAACTTTTATTTGGAGCTCATAGATCTTTAGTGGTATGGTGCCAGCACCATTAATTTATTCAATAACTTTTATTCAATATTTAAGCTGAAGAAGAGAATATTTACTGGATTTAGTTATCTAAAATCAATATATTTCTTATTAAGTGGCCTAATGAATGGGTTGCATTTTTAAAATTAAAACCACTGTTTCTATTTTTTTAATTTAATGATTTGGCAGTTCTAATCACCAAATTGCCTTTATTGTGGGAAAATAATTATTATCTGTACATTAAAGCCAACCAAAATGTAAGAATGAAAAAAATAGTTACTTTTTCCCCAAGAAATCCATTGTATATTTTACAGTAATATTAATTTTAACTTCTGCTTTAATATAAAAAATGTCAAAAACAAAATGAAACTAAATTTAACACATGAACACAAAAAGTTAACTTCACTGATGATCAACTATATATAGTAAATAAAGTAATATTCAGAGTATCTGGGTGATATAACAAGAAAGTCAAAGGATGTACTGAAGTATGGCCACTACAGAGAGCTCTGTCTACAAGTGTACCAATTCTTTTGCCACAATAAAACAATACATTAGAATAGTTTATAGAGAAAGTCATATAATTTCAACTGTTATAATTTTTGAGATGTAAAGTCTGTTTTAATATTTTTATTTCAATAACTTTTATAACCACTAACATTTTAAGAACACCTATAGCTTACTCATGGCATACTG
Organism: Furipterus horrens; assembly: GCF_987537825.1. NCBI lineage: Eukaryota > Metazoa > Chordata > Mammalia > Chiroptera > Furipteridae > Furipterus > Furipterus horrens. The sequence goes on along the minus strand of NW_028327175.1, from coordinate 56,420,866 downwards.
GTTGGGAAGCTCTGCTTTATCTAAATGAATTCATACTCATCCTTCAAGACTCAGCTTAAACCACCTTCATATTACTCATCCCAATAAGCTAGTTCCCAAAATCCCTTCCCTCTTGCAGCTGTTGATAATACAAATAAATTGTGGAGTGAACATTGTGATTGTCTTCCCAACATCCATTTCATACCCAACAGGGTAAATAAAACATGCTCACTATTTGTGGGGAATGATCTCCAGTAGCAGGGCCTGGCATTGAATGGTAACCCAAAACTAGAAACTGTCAGAGATGGCTTAAAAGTGATACTCGGGATTTTCAATAAATTTAGAGGAAATGCTCACTTCTTTCTCTGGTATTATTTGCCACCTTGGTACAATGAAGGAAGCTGGTCTGTGGGAAAGAATCCAGCATACACAAGGAACGGCAAAACAGAAAGCTGAAAAAGAGCCAGATCTAAAAAATACTTTTTCTTTCTTGTTTTTATTTTTATTTTTGGAACTATTTTTGAGATATTAGGAAGTGTTAAGAAAAAAAAATAAAGAGGGTATCAAAGTCAAATGAATTCATGAAATACATCATATTATACTCCACTTTTAGTTATTCACAATATAAACACTAGGCAAGACTCCAAAAAAACCTGCTGTAGAGAAACTATTTAGCATTGCAGAAACCTATTTAAACAATTTTCAAAAATTGACTATCTACTAAAATCACGAATAACACAAATGTGATCTCCGAAACACAACTTGGAAAAAAGAAGTGACTAGGTTGTAGCTCTACAGATACTTCTCATGTAGTTTTATCAATTTAGTTAGGATGAAACTAGATTTGCCTAGGAAAAATGACATCCTACATCAGAAAAACAAGTTGTTAAAAACATGTTATATTGCTTTGTGATTTACTAATGATAAGAATAAGGAATAAAAATGGTAAATATATCTAGACTCTGGAATGGATTATTGCTAATACTGATGGCAGAAGGTAAAAAAAGGCTATTGTACTTGAACAAAAAACTACATGTAATCAAGAGCTGGATGTGCCTTGCGATGTTCAGGATTTACCTTCAGTGTATACATTTTGTATAGTTTTAAAACACTGAAAATTAAAGTAAGAAAAACGATTCAATATAAAATTGGAAATACTATCTTTCTTACTGGAACAATAGTTTTTATATTATAGTTGTTTCTCAATGTTGCTTAGGAAACATGCCTATCAAGTTAACAGTACAACTGACTATACCTAGTACTATGAGATGCACTAAGTTAACAGAGAATGTGACAAAATAGGAGAAAAATGACAAGACTCAAGTAAGTCACTAAACATACTGGTGGTAGGGACAGGAAGGAAATACGCCGTATACAGATAAAGTCTTACTACAGGAAATGTCGTTCCAAAGATTTCTCTTTAATACAGTGGAGTAGAATTCTATACACAGGTTAATCTAAAGTAAGGAAGACAAAAGTTATCCTAGAAAGTAAATCTGCCATTTTTAGATGATTTCAGAGCTCTCAAAATTATTTTTTATGATTTGAAATGATCTGAACATACCCCCTCTTTTATTAATAGAACAATTACAAAAGAATTATTTTCTTACCTGCCAAAGAGACTATCATGAACAACATAGACAGAACATACACTGAGATCTATCAATCCTTTTGGTTTTGTAGCTCGTTTTTCACTCTCAAAATAAATAAGTTGGGCGTCACTGCCCTCTAAGATAAAATATAAATTTTTCCATCGTTTTCCTTTGCCTGTTAAAAGAAGAGAAGTTTTCCCTTAGCCAAATGATGAGTTATGAAGTCATATATATTAAAAACATAAAACTTATCATTGTTGAAGATAAAAATTTAATATATATTTCAGTGTGGTGGTTATGGGGGGGTGGATGAAGGTAGAAGAGAGTATAAGGGGGATAAATGATAATGGAAAACTATAATAAAGAATAAACTTAAAAAATTAAATATATTTCAATTTTTATTCCAAAGCTTAAATAATATACTAATCCGTATGAGAAAATGTTTGTAATTTATCTGTAGGAAAAAATGACTTTTATTATATTGCTTGTTTTTTAATGAATTACAGAATAAATGACAAAAGTATGTAAACTATATCTTTAGAAATTCCATGGTTATAAATACTTCAAGATTCTTATTTAGTAGTAGTTCTTTTTTAGTCATAAGAGAAAAAAAAATACTGTGTGCCTCTCCAACCCCCCCTAACATTTCTTAATGTCAAATTGAGGCAAATCTATAAAATAAAAACATCAATACCATGAATGTTTCAGATGCCATAAGAAGTTCCTCTTTTTAAAAAGAATTGGGGTGGGGGTGGGGGAATGGGGTAGGGAGGAGACGAAGAATCGAATACCTAGCACTGGAACTGACCTCAGGATTTAGATACAACTGGAAATATATATGCTTGTTTCCTAAAACTCTGATTGGAAATGTGGACTTAATATACCCAAACTAGATTCTAAAGCCTGTTTAGACAAAAGCTCTAAACAAGGGCCAATTTCTAACAATTCAGGTCAAACTTATTAAATAGATATTTCAATAAGTTTAATTCTCATTATTTACAGCGCTTCTATTGTAAAAGATAAAATACTAAATTTGAATCTTTGGTCTTAAAAGTTTACACTTACCCTTTTTTAGAAGATAACCTTTTTTAACAATATTTTTATAAAAGGCATCTTTTGTTTTTCGACGAATTGTATTATATATTTCCTTGCCATCCACTGTATCATTGAGCACTTGTTCTTGATCCTGAGTTTTTAAAAGCATTAAAATTGTTTCATGAATTCTTGATGGAAATAAAGTAAAATCTACGCAACTACAAATTAAAAACCACATTATGTGTTTGTCTAGACATTAAGAATATGTTTTAAGTACTAAATCTAAAACAATGTAACACATATATTGAGATCATTTGTTTTTCAAAGTAACTGTCCTGTTTCCTTACCATTTCTCAAGAACATGGACAACTAATAAGCTATTTTAAAATATACTATAGTATATTTTAGCTCTGGTTTTGCTTTCTGTGGTTTCAGTTACTATTGGTCAATCACTGTCCAGAAATGTTTAATAGAAAATTCCAGAAACAAAACAATTCATAAGTCTTAAATTGCATGCCATTCTGAGTATCATGATGAAATCCCACCAGGGATATGAATCATCCCCTTTTCCAGTGATCCACACTGTATCTGCTACTTGCCCATTAGCCATCTCAGTTAGATTAACTGCTGACGTATCACAGCACTTGTGTTTGAGTAACCCTTCCCAAAAGCCTAACACTGTGTCACAATGTCTCCGTCATTCATCTCACTTCATCTCATCATGCAGAAACTGTATCATCTCTCACCATCACAAGAAGGGCGAGTAACGTACAATAAAATATTTTGAGAGAGACCAAATTCACATAACTTTTATTACTGTATAGTTTTAATTGTTCTATTTTATTATTACTATTGTTAAATCTCTTACTGTGCCTAATCTGTAAATTAAACTTTATGGTAGGTATGTACGTGTAGGAAAGAATAGTATATGTAGGGTTTGGTACCACTATCTGCAGTTTCAAGTATCCACTGGGAGACTTGGAATGTATCTCCCTCAGATAAGTGAGGAGACTACTGTACAGTTTGCTTTTGTTGTGTTTTACAGCAAATGACATTGATTTGAAAACATAAATTTGTCCCAACATACTAACTAACAGGAACCAATTTAAGCATAAAGCAAAGTCTTGTTTCCTTCTGTACAAATATGTCTGAGAAAAACACTCAGTGAATGCAAAAAACTGCACTCAGTTGAACTGAGATACGTGAGAATATACAAAACACACTTCAGACCCCCCTCAGTTCCCCAAGTCTTATATGCCAGACCCATCCACCCACATCTACTGTTACTGATTTCAGATCATCTTCTTCGTGCCACTTCACAATATTCAAAACCCTTCCAATAATGACTTCCACATCTGATCTTTTTCAAGGTAAAGTGCCATATTTATCGTATTGTTTATTTATTTCTTAATCATTTAACATGTATAAAAATTATGCTATATTTTTAGTAGGTTCTTATCTTTAAGTGTCACTGATGAAGTTTTTGGTGCTGTGCCCCTAACCACACTTTTCTCATTACCTTGTAGTTTTATTACACGACTTTACATAACACTGTAACTTTCAGGAATGCATGTCTTAACTCCTAACCTGCCTCCCCACCATTCCTAAATGACAAAAAAAGAATTATGACATCAGGAAAAATATAAGAAGAATGTTTTTCTAATCATCTTCCAAAATAAATCAGTCTTCAATAGTACCATCAGGGTACACTAGACTCAATTTTATTTATTTATTTATTTATTTATTTATTTATTTATTTATTTATTTATTTATTTATTTATTTAATTTAGGAGCAGTTCTTACATTTGTATGGATTAATATTTTATGACGTTTTCCCTAGAGATTTTCATGAGTCCATTTGATCCTTTTATAAATCTAGGACATAAGATAATCATGAATCTTATTTTTCCTATATCTTTAAACAGTCTGCTGTTTCATCACCCCAGGAACAATTTCATCATCACTCAAAAACTACTCCCAAGTATGCTCAAGAGCAGGAGTTGGCAAACCATGGTACATGTGCCAAATTCATCCCACTGATCATTTTGGGACATAGAATTTTACTGGAACACAGCCATAAACATTCCTTTTACATAACACCTGTCACTGTTTTCACACTACAAAGACAAGGTTTAGTAGTTGAGACAGAGACTGAATGGCTCATACAGCCTAAAATATTTATTATCTGGTCCTTTACAGAACAAGTTTGCCAATTCTTGGCCTAGAGGATGATGTGATAGTAAAATAAATCATCTCTATTGCATCACCTTTTGGCTGCTTTTTTTTTTTTTTTACTATGTTGCTAAGTATTGCATTATCTTTTAAAGAAGAACAAAGACTATTTTTGTTTTTTTATTAGTCTTCATTGAAGCTGAAATGAAGAACTCTTAAAATTTTGCATATAACATAAAGAGAAAGTATTGACAAAAGAATATGTTTGACAATTATTAAAAGAATCAGCAGATGAATGCCAAAAAACAGATGGCAGCACTCTGGCATCTAGTGTTATGATAAAATTTATTTTGATAAGCAAAAAGACTATAATTCTTCAGAATATCTTTGATAAATTTTCTCAAAACTAAAGAATTACTGAGTGAACAATATAGTTTTGGGGAGGGGGCTGGGGGAGGTGTTTCCATTTGTTAGTCATTCAAAAGGAAGGATATCATCATGCAACACTTTGTGACAAGAATTTAGATTATCCTGTTTTGCTAAAAGGAGATGAGACTATTCTTTAAATTTTTATACTCATGCACCAAGACTTACTTCACATGATTTTAAGTGGACAAAAGGTAATTTGTATCTAAAGGTTATTGGAAGGAGGCATATAATTAGAAAATTTTTAAATTCACCATATTGATTATTCTAATTGATATTTATAAACCTGAACATAAAAATATTTTGAACTTATGAAGCAAGGAAAACTGTACAACAAAAATATGAGCCATCAAATTTTTCAAAAGTATCGCTATTGATGATGCAAGTATAGGAACAAGAAAAAAATCATGAACTAGAACCCAGGAGAGATATATTTAAAATCTGGACGCACTAGTCCATTTTGACAGTGAAAGTATGAGAAGAACCAGAGTAATTATAAGCAAGAACTTATTAGAACTATATCTGAAATCTGGAATTGGTATTTACAAATGAGTATGCTCCAGGCCCATGCATTAACAGTGGATGAACAGTTGCTTGCCTTTATAAGACACTGCTCTTTTCAGGTACATAAGCCTTTATAACCAAGAACAGGTGGAACAAAAATTTGAGTTTGCTACATTTAAATTTTTATTAAATTTTCTAATAAAGTTGTTTTGGGACTATCTTTTTATTCCTATTTCTACATATTATTTGTAAAGTGATCTAGAACATAAAAAATTTAAAAGGTTACATTGAGCCCAGGTGACCAATAGTGATGACCATTTTCCTACTTATATACATTTGTACTTATGGTTTATTTCAATAGTGATAATATTTAGTCATAGCTGCAGAATAGGGCATATTTACAGTTTGTTATTTAATACATATTACTACATTAACATTTTGATTTAAATATCTGATTTCAAGAAAACTTATATAGATCTTTAATAAATTATATTAAGGTTGGGGCTGATATACATATGTTACATATCCTAAAGGATTCTAATATATTAGAAAATACTGTGAAGAACTCAGCTTCACTTTCCAAGTTCTAGTAAATCACTAGATGGTAGCTGGGAAGGCATCTTGGCCCACTCTACACAGTTCTAGAGAAGGAAGTTTTATACACCTCTCCAAGGGAAGAAGATAACCTGATTGGTCAGAGTCTGATCACCACTGAAGCAAGCTTTTGTGCTGAAAGGTATACAGTGTCTTGAATGAGACCTCAACTGCAAATGCCTTTGTCACTTAATGGCTAGGAAAACTACATTTAATAAATTAATTCAATAAATCTTTGTGGAGTGCCAGGCACTGTTCTGGTTCTCAAGATACATTAGTGAACAAATCAAAGATCCTTATCCACAAGGAACTTATATTCTAATAAGGGAAAGAGATAATAAACAAGTAAATTGTATTATGGGATGCCACTCTACGGTCTTATAGGCCATTGTGAGTACTTTGGCTTTTCCAGTGAATGAAATGTAAAACACCTGCAAGTATTAAAAAGAGGACTGAGATGATATGACTCACATTTTAAATGTATTTCTCTGACTGTTGTGCAGTGTTAAGTGGGCAAAGGTAGAAATAGAGAGAGAAAATCAAATTCTGGTCATGATCATATTCTAGATATATTATGAAGACAGAATCAGCATGATGTTCCTGAGAGTTTGGGTATAGAGTGTAGGAGAAAAAGAGAAGAATCAAGAATGACTCTGAGACAGGGACAGTAAGAACCTAGAAAAATTCTTTGGTAAGTGGAATAGGGAAACTGAGACAGAGAGTTGAGCAAACTGGCTGGGCAATTTACAGCCAGATACAAAAGGTCACCTCCCTAAAGATAACATCTAGGTCTCAATTGTATTTCAGCTCCAGACCCACAAAAGCAGCAATACTAGGAGGGCGATGCTAGGGCCAGCTGTAATGACTGATGACCCTCCGCCTGCCACTCACCAATCAGCGGGGACCACAATACCTGGAAAACTGGTATTTCACTGAAACCCTCTCAAGACCTCCCCTAAGATTCCTGCTTGGAAACTGTAACAGGGTAGGTTGGGCCAAATCACTGGGGAGCAGGGAGAAAGGCCAGGGCGGCAGATTAGACCAGCAGCAGCTGCAGGAGGAGACTGAAGGAGGCAACAGTAAACAGCTCGTGACCCAGCCAGAGGGAGCTTGTACTGAGGCTACATATGGCCGAAAAGGTCAAAACACATGTGTATGGTGGAGGTCAGCAAGCCACAGCAGGGCCCAGACGCCCTGCCCCGGGCCAAGAGCTTGTGTGCTTATGTGCTGCCGGGAAACTTCTACCCACTTCCACAAAAGGGTGACTGGAAAGGGAGCCAAGACAACTGTGACTAGCATGGCTGATACTGGCCCACATTGGTTGTAAAGCTGGACACTCCCACAGTGCACAGTATTTTAGGAGAGGATTTTAAAACACACCATGCGCAAAAGCCTTTCTCTCTTCCTAGCCATGCACCCCCCGCTGAGGAGCATTCAAAGGACCAGCAGATGCTGAGCCCACTCGGGGTTAGGCCTCTCTCAGCTGGAGGACAGCTGGAAGAGGTAGAGTCCCATGCTGGGATGGGTGCCTCACCAGGAGCCAGCCCTTGGGACACTGCACCCTGTGTAGCACACCACAGGGGTCCTGGACTCCTCCACTTTCTCACCTGGAGACAGGCATGAGCCAGGGAAGTTCATTGGCCGCAGGGGCGCAGGTGGCCAGGGGCGCTGGGGCCCCACAGATGGGGCTTCCCCTGCATGACTGTCTGGACTGATCTGGCAGCGTAGCCCAGGACCCAGGAGAGAACTGCATGAGGTGATGGTGATGCTAAACCCACATGTGCTCACCAGAGAGAGCGTCTGAGGCTGGAGACCCGTTTGTATAGCGCTCTTAAGCTCCAAAGTAAGCAATAAGATAAGCAATACTGGGGAATTTCTGGGTGTGGGTTTGAATTTCAGTCTTTTCGGGAACATGGGAATTTCCATGCTCTGTGGGAGAGGTTGGCTTAGAGCAGGAATGTTCTCAGCCCCCCCAAAATTGGGAACCCTGTTAATAAAAATCCCTTTCCTTCCCCGCAAATCTTTGTGTTATGCTCGTACATGGCAGCAAGCAGCTGCACCCCATGCTGCCCAGTTACTAGAGAGAGAAAAGCCTCAAGACAAAGGACCCAGCTTGTGTGCTCCCCCTCTTTGGAAGAGCCCTCGTCATTCCGTTTCCCTTTTTCTTCTCCCACTTCTTTCCCCACAGGTGTGCTTCTCCTAAACTCTAAGGCAATGGGTGGCTGGCAGCCTCTTCCAGGCTAATGCCCTGAAGCTGTCCTCAAGGCCCCCTTTTCTCTGACTTCCCAGGGAGCTAAGGCAGCCCAGCAAAGGCTCTCCTGTTGTATCTTCTATGCTAAGCCCTTCCTTGTTTTAGTGTCCCCACTAATAAATGTACCTCACAGTCGCCTGGACCTGTGCTGTGACATCTTTCCTACATGAAGTCAAGAACTGACATGCTACTGGCTGGCCCTAGGCAGATCCACTCAGGGCCAGGCCCCTGTCCAGTAACAACTTGATGCTTTAAGTAATTTACTTATCCTCTCAGGCCTCAGTTTCCCTATATGTAAAAAGGGCATAATTACAGTATCAGCCTCATCAAGTTGTTTTAAAAAATTAAATACATTCATTAATACTTTTAAGAAACGGTGCCTAAAACATATAATGCTCAAAAACTGTTATTTTTATTGTGGGGTACCTTGTCCCAAAAGGCTGTTGCACAAAGTGTTAGTTCCACAAAGTAGGTCGATCTGGCTAGGACTCTTGCTCTTTCTACTCCAGCTCCTTCCTGTGATTAGAGGTTTGCAGGGTCACATCAGTGGAAGTGAGCTGATTTTCTAGCTAACTGGTGTTCCCATTAGTAAAAGGGTATTACTAGTCTTTGTTTTCCTAATAGTTACAATCATGCTGGTAAGGACTGGTAAATATCATGATTCCCAAACTTCTACTGTAATCAACTTTTACTCCAGGCCAAAACTAATAACCTTCAAACAGCATGTAATGGTTTTTATGTAATAATCAAATTGCTTTGTAATCAGCATCAGTTATTTCTGAAGTATTCAATGCATTGTTAGGCACTCATGTGAAAACAACAATTTGAGGATTTTTCAGATATGAAGTAGTAACAAGTGTGGGGCACACAGTATATTTGAAGTAATTCTTAAAACAACCTTATAACTTAAATACAAAATAGTTTCTTAGATCTCACACTATTATGATCACAGAACTTTTCTAACTAAAAATTAAATTAGAAAATTCTAAGCATAAATTCATGATGGGGCAAAATTACAATGCGTAGAGCAACATATTTTGTGGACTTATGAAACAAATTAAAATAATCATTAACTCAGCAACCAATGTAAATTAGAATTAAGGATATAGCCATGGGAATGGGTCACAGGATCTATCATTTGGAGATAAATGCACCTCTAATCCCTAATAAAAAGACCCCGAGCAGTGGTTTCCAGGAGCATGTATAACACTATGGTTAAAAAAAGTAGTTTAACCTATGTTACTAATTAGAACAGTGAACAGCCAAGGTCTGCCAGAAAAAGTGGTCCATCAATGCTAAACAGTTATTGAGAAGGTGTCAAAGAGGAAGTGAAACTTGATGGATCTTACACCAGCAGTGTAAGGTGAGCAGAGAGGAAGAGTGTGACATGGAGAGAGCAACAAACACAATGAGTCAAGAGACATTAGTGAGAACACAGAGAGAGGGCGATGCAGGTTCTTCCAGCTGAAGAGCAGACATTCATTCTTAATGAGTATCGATAGAATATCTAACGTCATGTACTATTCTAGGCACTGGGAATACAACACAAAACCCTTGCTCTTGTGGACCTTACATCCTACTGAAAAGCATGAGGAAATAAAGCAAGACACACAGGGTAGGAAAAAAGTAGGTTTACAGTTGTAAGTTTAACAGTTTATTCCTGTGTTATTAATTATTTGTATTATTTTCCATACAACTATAAACCTCCTTTATTAAAATGTGACAAGATTATGGTAATTCTTGAATTTATATTAAGCATCAGAACAATGATTCCCTCCTCCCCTCACCCCAGCAACTGCAATGAGTATTAGGTATAACTATCTAAAATTAACTTGTTAGGAAGAGGAGAAATGGAGACATTAGACTAGACACTACAAATCACTACAAGTTTAGTTGGATATGCAAAACCTCTCACAATCTTTCTTTAGGTCCCTGGGCTATTATAGTCAAGCACCACACACACAAACACAGTTTGGTCAATGGTGAACTGCTCATATGACAAAAGTCACATAAGATTATAATGGAGCCAAAAATTTCCTATCACTTAGTGATGTCATAGATGTAGCTGTCAGAATGTGGTAGTGCAATATACCGCCACGAGTCTGTGATGATGCTGTTGCAAACAAATGTGCCGCGCTGTCAGTCATATACAAGTATTAGCACATACAATTATGTACAGTACACAACACGTGACAATAAACTGTTAACTGACTTATGTACTTACTATACTATAGTTTTAATGTTATTTTAGAATGTAAACTTTCTACTTACTAAAAAAAGTTTACTATAACACATCATGCTGTTACGCCAGCAGCAGTCTCATATGTCTCATGTTTACCTTATCTCTTGATCGCATCATTTCTCGTGTGATTATTTAATCTCGTGCTGTTTGTATAGTAACATGCTGGACAGGCTTGTAGCCTAGGAGCAACAGACTATACTACATGGCCTAAGTGTGTATAGGCCGTCTAGGTTTGTGTAAGCACACTCGAACAGATGATCTCACAAAGACCGTATTGCATAACAGTGCATTTCTCAGATTGCATCCCCACCGTTAAGGAGCACATGACTATATCCTGTTTTTGCTACTACCTTTCCCACCAAACTTCAGAAAGTATGATAAGAATGAAACAGAGGCTAATTAATCTCCCTATGCATTCAGCTACTAATATGCAACAGGCCCTCTTGATCAAAGCCAATTTTCCCTCTTATGTTCTGGATCTTAGTCACTCTGCCTTCTTACCCACCCACTGCCTCTCTCCTTTTCATAGCTGCTTTACTCAGGTTATACAGACATTATCAAAACTCTCTTACCATAAAACTATAGACAAATAAGCAAAGAAATAAAAAGTTCATATACTCTTTGACCTACATTTTCTTCCAGCTATCACTTTTTATATAGTTTCTTTACTTACCAAGCTCACCTAGATAAGCCTGGCTGTGATTTCTCCTTGCTGTCTCCACTTTAGCCTCCAACAAACTCACTCCTTGACCCAGTGCAACTTGGCTTCTGCCCCCACCACTGCTTCTATTCTCAAAAAGCCAGCAAGGACTTCCTAATTATCTAGAACCAACATAAATAAAAACTAAGAGATTCTCTTACAACTTACTTTCTAAAAGAATTTGTATAATCCACAGTTTTAAATTTTATCCAATTTTAATGCATGACTGTGTACATAAACATACCCTCAAAAATTCATTTTGAAATAAAATGTTAATTATTACAAAAAAGGAAAACAACACTGACCTGCATTGGTACAGGTTCCTTAAGATAATAACCTTCAACAATTTGTTCTTTCCGATAGTGATCTATGATGTCCCCAATGCTGTTAAAATAAAAATTACTTATATTGACATTATTCATCTCATAAAAAATGTAAATCTTGAAAATAAAGGCAAACGCTGTTAGCAAAAATCTCATATTTGCAAGTTTTTTTCAAAGCATATAACTGGAATACATTAATAGAATATATGATCATAACAGTCACATTATTTTAGAAAAACAAGAATGTTCCCAATATTGGTTTACAATCAGAATACCTAGGCAAGACATTCCAATTTTCTATAACCATACTTAAGAGTCACTATCAAGAACTAAAAGTCCACTTTTTAAATTTTTAGTAAGAGTATTTCTGATATTGAAAGGAAGAATTGATAGAGAAATGGCATTTATTTACTAGGGAGTGGTGAGTTCACGTACACTTTAAAAATTTTTCATCACCAAAATATTTACATATTCTGCTTTAATAATAATAATAATAATAATAATAATAATAATATGGCCTTAGGTTATAAAACAAATAGCAGGTGAAAGTAGGAGCAATTTTTTTTAAAAAAGAAAGACCAGAAACAAATCTTATATGTAGGATTATTGCTGCAGCAGGAAAGTGTTATTGATGACTATGATTAAAAGTGCTATGAAGTATCTTTAAATTTGGGAAATACTATAAGCAAAACTAAAAATAAATGACATTATATATTTTAACACAAATTTTAGCATGACATGACTTTTTTTAATATAAAAAATGTTTCTCTATTTCAGTAGGCCATTTTATCAGCCTGAATATTTAAATCCTAGAATTTTAAACATTCCTTTAGTATACCAGAAGAATGGGTATTTTAGGGAACCCCTAGGAAACATGTCTCTTAATCCACCATTTGATTTTTCATACTCTTCCTACAGCTACAATAATTGAAATACAATATAGATAGTTGGATATGTATCACTTGATTTTTTTCATAGTTCTTCCTGCTGGCAGAATAATTGGAATGTATACCGGGTGGGGAAAAAGTAGTTTACAGTTGTGAACACTAAAAACACAGATTATAACCTCATATTATTATGTATTAATTATTGTATTATCTTCCACACGAACAACTGTAAACCTACTTTTTCCCCACCCTGTTTTACAGACTGCTTCCACATGTAGGAATAATTTTCATCTTTGCAGAATATGTATCATAAGGAAGTTTCAACGTCCCCTATAATAACTCTATATAAATTACTTTACCTTTTAAAAAAGTCTCAAGATGGACATTTATCAATTCAGTTAAGAGTATGTGTTTTGAATTTATAGTTTTACATATTCCAAATCCCTAGAAAACTGGGCAATGGGGAAAATTAAGTTACCTTCATTAAGAGCTCAAGTTTCAACTAGCTATTCAGTGAGAATGTCTACATCAGGCTGTAATGTAGAAGGTACTTAGCGGTTTCTATGTAAGGCATGCAAAAGGATCCATGTGTCTAGACTCACATCTTTCATCTGATACTTTGTAATTGTCCACTGAACTTCTCACAGGCAACTAGAAGTTGTTTTTGTTTTGTTTTGTTTTTTTATGTTATGTTTTCTAGATAAACTATTTACTAAATCCCTATATACTCAAAGGCCAAGCTGGAATGGAGAGGAATTCTAAATGAGATGGAGAATGGTGCATTTCAGCTTATGTAAACCTCGAAAGAGGAAAACAATGCTATTCTAGAATTATCCAGTATGGGAAAAACTTTGTAGTCAGAAAAACAATGAAAGATGACTTTCTATGGTTTAAAAACCAAACAAATAAAAAAGGTGTCATTCTGTTATATGGTTTATTAACTTTTTACCTAATCAAGTGATTAAAATCCATTCTGAGTTTTGGGACAAGCAAAGAGTTTACTTAGAATTTTAAAAATGAGAACTAGGAACCAATACTTACAAATAAGAAATACCAATCTGAGAACAACGCAATTACATTTGTAGTAAGACTCAGGCTACTCTTTAAGAACATTTTTCATATTGAAATGTCTCACTGATAAAAGAAAGTATTTTCCTTTCTTAGATGTTTTGCTGTCCTATAGATAATATACGGATTTAGCAAATTTGCTGCATATGGCTTGTGCATAATAAAAAAAATTATATAAATTGTGTTTGAAAAAAACAAGTTATTAATTTATATTCATGTTGGACACTGTCTAAAGAATTCTTAGCTATGACTACTACTAAATTATTAAAGGCCTTATAACTTTAAATTTTTTAATTTTAAAAAGTCAGAAACCTTAAATTTGAATCTGATATACATGTATTACTGAGCTATCAACTGTTTTTGCCAAAAGTAAAAGATAACTACAAATTTCTCACAACTTACCTGTTATAATATCGGCCTCCCATCATAAACTGATTGTTTGGTGTTGGACATATTTTAAATCGCTGAATATTTTCACTGGTCCGAAAATAAAGTGAATAGTCACCAGGAGTGTTATCTGAGGGTCTCACAAGAAAACTGCAGACTTGGCCAACTGTAAAAATTAAACTATTAGCTTTATTCCCTAATTAACAAATTTTAAAAAGTTTTAAGTATTATAATTACAAAAGTACATTTAAAGTCATAAACATATGACAACCTTCACCTGGAACTTGCTTTATAATAAAGATAATTTCAAGACTTTTCAAAAAAATTTTCTGGTTTAATGAGTCAAAACTACCCAATAAATCGCTTGTCTTTATTAAATAAATATACAAGGCAGAAGTTTGCAGCAGTGACTTCTGGTTAATAATGTCTATATAACTGTCAAACTAGGAAAAAATAATTTAAGCACAGTTAGGGAATACTGACTAAAACTGCCACATTCTGTTTGTAAACCCACTTAGTAAATCAGAATCTTAAAAAGTTACAACAAATTTTGTTTAGGAATACTCTGTACTTTATCAATGCTTCTGATTAAGTAATAACTGTAATAAAACTAACAAAAGCTTACAAAGGTAGATTCAAAATAACTGAAATATTTGTATACCTTAGAAATACACATACACTATATTTCATTCAATAGGTATGGTACTGAAGTCAGATAGAAGCAAATTATATGTCAAATATTTTCATATTAATTTTAGAGACATCTCTTCTATATCTTCAATTGGCAATGACTCAACACTAAGCTGCATTTGCCTTTTCTCAGTTTAAGTCCTAATGATATAGATCAGAACTTGATTATTTTAGAAAAGCACAACAGTCAAAATATCAGATGTAATTTTTCTGTAAATTATTAACAGTTCCATTCAACTAGCCAGCACTTACTATCAAGTCATTTCATGTTCAATATGAACAACAGGAATTACTGCAAAACTGTGTATGCAAGTGCCTTATGTATACTTTTCAGGGGAGAAAAATCACCAGATTCTTCAATGAAAATAAAAACTAACATAAGGAATATAAGTTTAGGTCCTTTCAACTTTATATGCCTACAACAAGAGTGAGTGAAAGCATTTGGTGAAACTTAAACTGATATTCAAAATTCAGTACATTCATTAAAATAAATATTTTGGTCCCATTGAAAGTTCATAGCATGTCACTTTGGTTAAGCATTTAGTCTCTATTACTTAGTACCATGTAGCATTATCATGTTCTTTATTTTTAACGTACTTAACCTATATTCTCACAATAAAATTAAATACTTCTAAAACTGCCTCAAATTTTTCAAAAGAGCAAAGTAGTAATTACATTAAAATGCAATGCCTTATGGCTTAAAGTAACTCAAATTAACATATTTAAAAATCAGTAGTTTATTCACCATATATACACACTATTGAACTCTGGTTGTATTTTTAAAGAACTAAAGACTTCTAAATTACAGATTACATGTGAACTTGTCTCAGATCCTAATATGAAATGGTTTACTGAAGAAATACTTGATAGTTAATTAAGTCTTAAATGTTTAATTAAGATGACGACAGGACGGTTTTTGTTTTAAATGTAAACCTACCATACAAGTCAATTTTTACTTTGCTTATCTCTATATCCACAGTTGTAGGAAATGTTAAAAATTAATATATTTTAAATAAGGCTGAGTTATATAATTCTATAAGTGCACAAAGATAAATGCAATAATATTTGCTGCAGCTGAACAGTAAAAACAACAAACAAACAAAAAACCAACCCCACAACGTAATATTCCTCTATAAGAGGCTGATTGCAAATTATGGTATTTATAGAATGAAAAGTTCATGGTCATTAAAAAGGATGAAAATTGATATATGCAGATATAAAATGATCTCCCAAAATATATCCTAACATAGGGGACGGGGGGAATATGTTGCATGATCCTGTGAGTGTGTGTGGAGTGGTGTGTATAGGGGGTGTGTTTAGGGCTGAGGAAGACTAGAACACTTCAGAAACAAACAAAACCCTCATCTGGTGCTTCTTTTGGGGGCCTAGGGCAGAAGGAAAACATCTTAACTGAATGTTACATACTGCATGTATATTTTCAACTAAAACACCAAAAACCAAAAACACCAGTTTCTCTGTGCTGGGCAAGAACCTAAAATATGCATTAATATCAAATGAATGCTAAAGGCAAAACACATGATAAATAGTTTGCTTTTTTAAATTCTTTTTAAACAAAGACATTAGAAAAAGCAAGTGAATATACGAATACCTGTCATTAGTAAATTATAAGCTTCTTGTTTGGAAATTTTCCCATGGAACCATCTTAAAAAGAGAACAAATTGTAAATCAAGTCTTTTTGGCTGATAATGATCAAAATTAAACAACCAACATAAGTGTAATTCAGGCTGACATAAAATAAATGAGATAATTCCTTTTACATCTATGTTACTACACTTTATAAACATGTATAATTTCAATAAACAAGAAAAATTAAGGATTATCTAATATGAACTACAATTTCCATATTAATTACCAATATAAAAACGAGTGATTTAATCCTGATAATAACAAACTGTTATATCCTTACATGATAGCTAGTGTTCTCTTTTCTTTTTATTGGAAGGGAAGGATAGTATAAGAAGAGCCCACCACATAATTACCCAGGGAAAAAGAAAAAAAGAGAGAATAGATTCCTCTATTTCTCTCATAGTGAATTTCCATATAACATGTGATAAGTTCTCTCTCCAGATAAAATCAACAAGGGCTCATTCATACTTTACTAAAGATCAGAAAATAAGATTAAGTAGATGAGAAAGAGTAAATACCATAATCAAGAACTGAAAGAAAAGAATGACTTGGTATTCCTAATTCTATTTGAGCTGATGACCTATCAAATCACATTGCTAGAATAGTTAATTTGTATACTTAAAATAAGCCTTTAGAAATTATCATAAATAGCATTATAGTCAAGACCCATAACATATAATGAAAAATATTTGAATTTTACCTTAAAATAACACATCTCACTTAAAAAATTAATTGCTAGTAACTGAACTACTTAAAATCTCCTCTTATTTACCTGAAGGACTATTATGTATATTGCTGATTAACACATATCAATGCCAAGCTGAAAACTCTAGATCAACTCTCTACCACTTTGCCATATATTCCTAGGGTCTATTATTTTTAATAGTGTCTTAAAGAGCAAGTTGGAAAGTAAAAATACTACCAGACTAAAGCATTATAAAATCCAGTGTTACAGGTTTAGAGGCTATTCATACTGTTTTAAATTATCCATACTATTACTATCAAAGTATTAAAAGGTAACTGAATTGTTACCTTTTTACATGAAATACGAATGAACAAAATATTAAAATTATAAATTCTCTCTTTAACTCTATGCCAACCATTAACTTAATTCAGATCTCCTGGTGCTCTCAATGCAAATTATGAACAATAAGAAAGTATACAGCAACTGGAGCAGTCCAGGCTGCCTTAAAAGGTAGTAAGGTTCTATATTGCATCCAATTATATTCTAAATGATGATTTACTACAAATGCTAGAATAAGACTTGTATATTCCAGGGGAGAGTTGATTAAATGACCTCAAAGGCCAATCCTATATTTTTACAACTAGAATAAAGGGAGAAAAGGGAATTCAAAGGAGGGGGGACAACAAATGGAGTTTACAGAACGAATCGGTAATATTGTTTTCTGAAAAGATTAGAGTTTCTTCATTCAGACATTTATTACCTTTATATAACATATATATATTTCAAGCACATGGTTTGTACCAATGACAGAAAGATAAATCTCTGTTTCTTAGGAAGTCCCCATACTAGTAAGAAAAAGGGACACAAATACTATATGACTATAAAAATAATGTAGAAAATGTATTAAAGCACAGTGAAATCTATGTGCTGAGGGCATTTTTGGAATTATAGAGAAGGGGCACCAATTCTGCAGAGTGTATAAGGTGAAGGAAGATTCCTTGAGATGAGTAATAAATGAGTTAAGTCTTTCAGTAAGAATAAGAACTAACCTAAAACAACAGAGGGGAGGCCCTGGCCAGGTTGCTCAGTTGATTATAGAGTGATCCTCACACACCAAGATTACAGATTTGATCCCTGGTCAGGGCACACACAAAAATCAAATAATGAATGCATAAATTAGTAGAACAACAAATTGATTTCTGTCTCTCTCCCCATTCCCCACTCTCTCAAAAAAAGGGGAGGGATTCTGGCCTAGGAAGTAGCTTAAGCAAAGGACAAAATATTATGTATACGAAGATCTACAAGCTGGAGAGTGTAATACTAGAAATGACAAGATATAAGACTAGAGAAGGGCACAAGAGCTAGATTAGAGGATCCTTTTAGGCTTTACTAAAGTAGAGATTGTAGAGAGCCAGTTATAATTTTTAAGTGAAAACGTCAGATATGTGTTTTAGGTAGAAGATTCTGGCTATTGGAATAAAGGATCTGCAGAGCCTAAGCATTAAGAAAGACCACCTTGGAAGTTGTTGCTACATCATATCATGGTAAGAGATGAAAAAGGCCTAACTAGACTATAATTGTTTAAGATATTGAGAAGCAGGCAAACAATCAAGAAATGTTTTAGGAGAAAAAATTATCAGGAAAAACCACAGCTAAAGTTATGCGAACTATTTAATCTCAAAGGGCACTAGTGGATGTTACTGAGGATGCTTCACTGTCAGTTTCCACCTTAAGAAATTAGAAGCTGACAAATACATAAATCAACAATGCAAATTAAGTTTATGCTAAATATTTAATGAATAAAAAAGTATAAAGTTCAAAAAAATGAATAATCACAATGGTATTAAATAAAAGATTTCTAAGTGAAAGTGGGGTTCATGTTTCACGCTGTGAGAAAACTGGATATAGTTTTAGGTATTTATAAGCATTTGACACATTACTGAGATTTGACAGTTTTTCTTTTTCTTTTTAATAAATATATGGTATTATGTTAAGAGATAAAAATACTGATTTCTAGCTGCTCTTGAAATACAAAAGAATTTCACACCACCAGACTCCCAATTCTTGCACACATCGTGTAGAGAGGGGACCACTGCTATAAGCAAACACTTCTCTAGTTTTTGACTTCCCACAGTCTTCCCTAATGCAGAGTGCCAACTGCCATTCATTAGCACACTTGCAGTGTTGTTTTCTTAGAATAGGGAAATAGTTCCATGTACCTTGATCTCTATCAAGAGAAAAAATAAGATCAAGGTCATTGTAATTTGAGAAAAATGGAAATATATACTATACACCTGACCTATTTCATTTGCTTACATTATCTCTATGTCCTCTCCAGGCATTAATTAGAATTTGTAACCCAACAGAGGAAGTGGGGACACTTCAAACTAATACAGTCAACAAGGTACAATCTCACTGATGGAGCCCATTTTGCAGCTACACAGAACAATACAGAAAATGAATTCAGAAAAATATCTGTTTCACTTAAGGAAGGGCGGGGAACTAAATAAGGCGACTGCAAGAGAAGTATTAATTCAGTTTAATATTTTTGTATGTTTGAATGATTAGAAAAAAAAGTGAGCAAACACTTGAGGCAACCTTTAAATTGTATCCATTAATGCTGACAGAATTTGGGGAAAAAAGTTCCACTGAAAAGATATTAGAAGATGAACAAATAGTCTTATTAAAATAATCTGAGTCAAACAGAATTGGGATTAAGAGTTGATATCTTCAAGGATAATAATAAAATTAAAGCAAAGCTGAAATGCCACACGGAGTGATTTCCCATAAGAGGTTATTGGTTACACCGCTAATAATTTCTGGAATATAAGAGACAAATGTGGGGGATCTGGTCTAGAACACAGTGTAGGCAGACATGGCTTGCCTCTTTGCACAACCACATCAAAATTAACACTAAAATATAGAACCATCAGCCAGAACCATCATAAATCCAGGTGAATTGAAGTCTGACAAGTACAAAATTAAAGAAATCACACCCATCGAGACTAAACCCAAGCTGGTGCCATATCTGAGACTCCATCAATCTGGCTAACACTGCTTGATCCACCTTGGAGATTCCCAGAGACTCTGTCCCACCCAACTTAAGGGCCCACCCAAGTTGCTTTTCCATATGAATCCCTGGTCTTGCTTCTTGCTTAACAACTTCCTAAATTCTATCAAATATGCAACAGCTGGCCTCAGTGAGCTCCAAGACCAACATTACCAGCAGCTTGGCTTCCTCTGGGGATCTCCACGTCCAGCACAAGTAGCAGCCATCTCATATTGCTTTAGAGCTCAGGCAGGGTGCTCTGGGCAAAACACAAGTGGGGTTTACCTTGGCCTGCACCGCCCAGTAAACCTCAGAGCCAGTGCACCCAGTGGAGAGGTACAGACCACGTAAGGGAACCACCACCCTGCCCCTGCAGAGCTGATCCCCCACGGAGGGTGGAGGTTGGTGGTCAGTGGTCACAGCCAATCCTTGCAGCTGACTGGCTTGGGTCAATCCCTTCCATTGATCTGACAACAGCAACTGAGGCTAAACTACAAGAGGAGGGTGTCCTCAGCCCACATGAAGGGCACACCTTGAATACCCAGTATGGGTGACAAACAGCTGTGCCACTGGACCCTACAGGACACCTACTACATTAGGCCATACTACCAAGACACGGAGTCAAAACAGCTCTACTCAACACACAGAAAAAACACAGGGAGGCTGCCAAATTGAGAAGGCAAAGACACATGGCCCAAATGAAAGAACAGAACAAAGCCCAGAGTGAGAGCTAAACGAAATGAAGATAGCCAATATATCAGATGCAGAGTTCAAAACGCTGGTGATCAAGAAGCTCATAGAAATTATTGAGTATGGCCACAAAATAAAGAAAGAAATGAAGTTTATACAAAGTGAAATAATGAAAAATATACAGGGAACCAACAGTGATTGGAAGGAATTTGGGATTCAAATCAACGATTTGGAACAAAAGGAAGAAATAAAACATTCAACTAGAACAGAAAGAAGAAACAAGAATGCAAAAAAAATGAGGCTTAAGAACCTCTGGGACAACTTTAAACGTACCAACACCTGAATCATAGGGGTGCCAGAAGGTTAAGAGGAAGAGCAAGAAATTGAAAACTTATTTGAAAAAGTAATGCAAGAAAAACTTCCCTGATTTGGTGAAGGGAATAGACATACAAGTCCAGGAAGCACAGAAAGTCCCAACAAGATGGACCCAAAGAGGACCACACCAAGGCACATCATAATTAAAATGCCAAAGGTTAAAGATTAAAAAATCTTAAAAGCAGCAAGAGAAAAAGACAGTTACCTACATAGGAGTTCCCATAAGACTACCAACTGATTTCTCAAAAGAAACTTTGCAGGCAAGAAGGGGCTGGCAATAAGTATTTAAAGTGATGAAAAACAAGGACCTCCAACTAAGATTACTCTATGCAGCAAAATTATTTAGAATGGAAGGGAAGATAAGGTGCTTCTCAGACAAGGTAAAACTAAAGCAATTCATCATTACCAAGCCCTTTTATATGAAATGTTAAAGGACTTATTTAAGAAAAAGAAGATCAACATTAAAATGACAACAAACTTACAACTATCAACAGCTGAATCTAAAAAATAAAAACAAACAAACAAAAAACAAAAAAATGAGGCAAACAACCAGAACAGGAACAGAATCATAGGTATGGGGTCACTTAGAGGGTTATCAGCTGGGAAGGGAAAGAGGGACTACAGGGGGAAATGGTGCAGGGATCAAGAAGCATAACTGGTAGGAACAAAATAGACAGGGGGATGTTAAAAATAATATAAGAAAGGGTGAAGACAAAAAACTTACATACTTGACCCATGGACATGAACTAAGGCGGGGGGAAGGAATGCTGGAGGAAAGTGGGTACTGGGTGGTGCGGGGCAAAGGGAAAAAATTGGGACAACTGTAATTGCATAAACAATAAAATATACTTAAGAAAAGGAGACAAATGTGGCAAGTAGCAGGTGTAGTAATACCTGCTATAAGATACTTAAAATCAGCCTGAAAAGATAATGTAAAGAAAGTCCTTGTACAGTCTAATTAATATGGTAAAGAACCATGATCTTGAGTAAAGTTATCTGCCCCCCACAAAATATTTGAACCATAAAATACAGAAAAGTATGGTGATAAAAACAAAACATGCTATTATTAAATAAATAAGAAAATAAAGAAAAATGTGAGGAATTGTGACATTTATAATGTTATTAATGAAATATTTATTGAAAAGTCTTCAATTTGGTGATATAAAAGCTATATATAAGTTACATTCATTATTTAAAATTAAGACTTATCACTAGGTCCTTAAGAAAATATTTAAACAGCAGTTCCTGAGTCAAATAAAAAAAATGAAGTAATCCCCAAAAGTATCAATTTTCTTTATAGATATTTTTTGACCAAATTTATCCAATTAGTAGGTTTACAGTATTTTTTTCCTTTTTAATAATTAACACAAACTCACATTTTGCCTTCATGTGGATCTTCTTCCCGGCCCTAAAGGGAAAGACATTAAGACAGTATTTTATATAGTTAACTATTAATCTATTTTAACAAAAACCATACCTTCAAACATCTCTACAGTGCCCTTCATATTTATTTATGTATATATAAAGAAAGATGTTTCTATTCCAGAAATATCTTTCCAAACCTACTTCCCCAGCCTTCTTCCCTTATTTGTGATTACTTTAATTCAGGCCTTTTCTCTCCCTTTTCTTAAACTACTACAGAAGCCCAACTAATATAATTGTCTCTGTGCCCCACCCCATCACTCAATCTGCATTTGCCTTATATTAAGACAAAGACAACAAAAACAAGTAAATTTTTAGAAACCAAATATTTAATACCCGCCTAATGCCTACAAATTCCTCAGTTCACAACCAAAGTTCTTTATCATATGACTAAGTCTGTTTCCAGTCACATATTATTAATTCTCTGTAGACATCTATACCATTATCACACATAACTACCTACCTGCTACCTATATTCTACCAACACTGTAGCTTGTTCTTTTTCACTTAAAATGTCCTTTCCATTACTGCTCCCTTTTAGTTAACACCTAAACCATCTAGGTAGGATCTATCTCAAATACCATTTCCTAAGTGAGACACTGAGCCCCTAAAATGTAAATATGAGCTTTTACTTTGAATAGAGAGGACATCCTTCTTTTTTTCATCCTTTGAACTGTATGTTACTCTATTTGACACTTCTATTATTTGAGATACACCACTGTTACTCATTCTGTTACACTATTAGTACCTTAAGCTCTTAGCACTTCTTTATTGATACCCATCCCCAACACTTTATTGACACCCATCCCCAACACAACCACTAGGACAATGCTGGGCATATAATTTTCACTGAATACACAGGGTAGGGCAAAAGTAGGTTTGTAGTTGTGAGTATGCAGAACACAGTTAATTACTGTATCATTTCCATTTGAACAACTGTAAACCTACTTTTGCCCTGCACTGTATATGTTGAACTGTAGTCCTAGTATAGAGCACAGTACCTGGCACTGAGCTGTCTTTGAGTAATGAAAGAATCTAAGTAAATACAGATTTATTTCTCTCAATTTGGTTGTCACTCATCAAATACTTAACCAAACTAAAGTCAAACATTCACTGAATGCCTATCATATTACAAAGCAGTATGCTAAAAAAAATTACATAAAAACAAAATACATTATCATTGCCCAAAAGGAGTTAATCTCTACAGAAGAGGTTTACACAATAAATTTAATTTTATAAAATGTAATGGAATATAAAATTAAGGTGCTATGGAAACACAAGAGGAAACAGTTTAGCCCAAGAAAATCTAGAAATACATAAAATCTCTGCAAAAGAAAGAGTGACACCTAAGCTGAATGGGTAAAGATGAATCAACTGTACAAGGCAGTCTGGCAGGGCAGGAATGTCAAAGAAGAGGGAAAAGGGTAGGCATAGAGACAATCATTCATTCAACAAACATTTACTGAATGCCTACTAATGCCAGACACTATTCTAGGCAATGGGTATATATCACTGAATCAGACAAAACTCACAGGCTGACATTCTAGAGTTAAGACATGAAAGTCTAAATGTGCTTGGAGAACAGTAATTAGAATTTCAGAGTGAGAAATTCCTTAAATCCAACCACCAAGTGAATGCTGAAATTTAAACAATCTCCAAATGGCTTTTCAATGTACAAGGAATCACTATGTTCCAAAGAAGATCATTATAAAAAACTATTTTGAATATAGGAGGAAAAATTGTTTATAATTCTGACTTGAAACTAGGCCACTATTAATTCAAAGTATTACTGTATTCATTTCTAGCAGCCACATCACACTGCTCATACTGAGTTGTTCACTTTTTCTGTCTTCTTTTTTTCTTTCCTTGTATTGACATTAGGTCATGTTTCCCTATGTTAAATTGAGCAATTGCTTTTCTCTGTCCTCACTGGATAATTTTCACTTACCCTTATTAAAGTTTATCTTGTTAAATTTGACCCAAAATTCCAAGAGCTCAAGAAAAGTTCAACTATACTCTAATTCCTTTAAATAACTAGAATACTGGGAGGAGGGCAATTATAGCAGAGAGAAAAATCCAACATAAAAGTTTTAACTAAGAAATTTTGTAGTAAAACCAATACAGATAGCAATTTTCTTCAGCTTGAACACATCTTGCTTATATGAAATAAATATTTCTCCTATAGAATACAGAATACTAATGCACGGATTAGGAATTCTAATCCTAGCTCTTCAACTAAGTAACTATATGACTATGAGTATAGTATGTATCATACTATTTCCATAACTCCTCCCACTTTTCCTCGTAAGTTTTATTTCTACCTATCAAGATCTGGCTGCCAGAATAGGGAGACAAGAGAACGAATAGCAAAGAAAAATATTTTCCACTGCTATCTTCCTGGAACCAATTAGAGCACAGGTTTCATGGCTTATTTCCAGGTTCATGGTATAATTTAAAAACAGGAGCTCCAAGGACTGTAAAAGATAACAAAAAGCCATTCCATTTCAGGGAAAACCAAAAAGGTAAGGGCAAATTCCAAATTTGTAAAATAATGTTGGCTATTTTTCAGTGCTACTGAGTACTGCCTCTGAAATGCAAATGCTGGTGGAATGCTAACCTTCAACCAAAAAAATGCACAAATATGATTACACTGTTACTAATAATGTATTATTTGATGACAATAAAAACAAGGGGGTATTCAAATTTAGAATCATGTGATAATAACATATGTGTAACATAACCGAGTTTTTCCAAGGTTACTAGAAAATGATACTTTTATTTGGGAGATAAAGAATTTGAGATTCAATGATCAGTGACATAACATCATTTATGAAGATCAAGAAGACAAAAAGAAATAATAAACACAAATGTCAATACATTTTTAACTCTTAGAAATGCATGAAAAACCAAAAATTGGCAGCTATGGATTAAAACATGCTAGTGTGATTATGTTTTTTGTTTTGCTTTTTATTTTTACAAATAAATAGCAATTACTAATGGTAAATACATTTTAATAAAAAATCCCTTGTACTTGTGACAGGAGGTTTTTTATAAATAAAAATGTATTCATAGATAATTTCCCTGATTATATACAAGTTCCACAATTTTACAAAAAAAAAATTAGAATTCTAAGACTGAAAAGAACAGAACTTACCACCTCTTCTACTAGGTCTTCAACAATAAGGCCTTGCTCATCTGTTCTTAAGTTTGTAACCCACATCCATCCATCTTCTAATTCATTATGAACAATGAACATATCTCCTTTTAAGAAACTGAAAATAGCAATTATAAAGTTATTGAAACTAAAATTTTAAACATGGATGTTTGAGTTATCATGTACCACACTACAGACATAATATGGTACTGGAAAAAAATCCAATGGATTAAAGTCAAATACCCTAGCCCTCACTGGTGTGACCACAAATCACAGATGGCTGGTTCGATTCCTAGTCAGGGCACATGACTAGGTTGTGGGCTAGGTCCCTGGGTGGAGGCATGCAAGAAGCAACCAATAGATGTTTCTCTTGCACACTGATTTTCACTCCCTCTCTTTCTCCCTCCCTTCACCTCTATCTAAAAATAAATTTAAAAAAAAATTTTAAATATAAAGTCAAGTACCCTAGATTTCTGTCTTATTTCTACAATTATCCACAAGTAAAACTTTTTACAATTAAAGATCTGAATCTTAATTTCCTCATGGAAAAAATAGATTTAATAAAGATACCTGCACTTTCTATATCACTGGATTATTGTTAGAGTCAAATTGGAATTTTTATAAACAATTATTATACATCTCATTACATTTGTGGGGGTATAACTCCAAGAAAACTGAACTTGAAAATTTAAATTTCAATGTTATTACTCTTTCAGAAGTAACTTAGATATAAACTTATAAACATGAAATAATTAACCCATAGTACTTGTTTTAGAAAAAGTTTATTTTAAATAAGCACAACTAGCCTTGTAGTGCAGATGCTTACAAAAATTAACATTTTTCTCATTTAAAAACATTACGTTTTATTGAATTCATTCAGGGATCCATGATCCACACTATAGCATTCTTTCTCTAAGAGTATACCAAGGGATATATCATGAGGATGCATGCACATTATTTGTTATCAATTTCTGAGGGATGCATATACTACTAGTTTCTTTTCAATGGAAACTAAACGGTTTCAACTTCAACACAACCACAGTAGGAATATGTTGTTTATACATGTCTTCAATATAAAACCATCAGTAAATTCCTTGAAATTTCCTTTTCTAGGCTTGAACAAATGCCTCTGAAGGCTTTAGGTTTCAAGACTGATTGAGTGCTACCATTGATTCTATATCAATAACCATATCTGTCATGTATATATCTTGATCAATTTTTATTTCAGTCTTAATTTTCCCAAACCAAAGTTCTATTAGGTAAATCTAAAACACTTTTTTTTCAGAAACTATCTCAAGTTTCATTGTTTCTTGGACAAGTTCAAGAACAGAAAACCTGAACACAACACTTTAGATGTACTCTATTTGAATAGCAGAGAATATTGCATTCTACCTTTTAATAGCTTATTTTTATTTTTCATTGAATTTATTGGGTTAACACTGGTTAATAAAACCATACAGGTTTCAAGTGTGCAATCAATAAAACATCATCTGCATGCTGCATCATGAGCTTATCACCCAAAGTAAGGCAGAAATTACCATTTAACCAAGTAAATTATTCCTTTCTAGAACCAACCACATTAACAGTTTCAATAAAAGTAATGAATGAGTAAAAGGGAATATACATAGACAAGAAATAAAAGAGAAGTGAGGAATGACATCTAAGTTTTTGACTTCTGTTATTGTTACATACTACTAACTTTTTATGGCGCAAAACCACAAATTAAAATAAAAAACTTAATAGCACAAAATATAATCATAAAACTTATTCTGTATTATTTTGCATTTTTCACCAAAAGAAGTTAAAGTGCTTTGCTAAGTCCCATCAATCTTCAGATGTTTTTACCTAAAACTTCACAGGTGTATCCAAATTTTAAAAAGACTCCTAACATCATAAATATTTATATAATTAAATTAAAACGTATATAATTCAAACTTTAAATTTTCATCTTCCTAGATCATCAGTAGTTCTCAAATTTGAGGAGGTCTCTCAGGACTCCTTTATACTTAGAAATTAATACCTTGAAAGGTTTTTATTTATATGGATTATATCTGATATTTACCATATTAGAATTTAAAAATATAAATGTTTGAAAATATATACTAATTCCTTTAAAAAATAATATACCCATTTACATAGTAACAAAGAATATGAAAAATAATTACAATTTTCACAAGTTTAGTGAGAGTATTCTTGTTTTACATTTTTGCATATCTCAATGCCTGGCTTAACTGAAAACTGATGGATTCTCATATCTGTTTCTCCCTTTAATCTGTTGCAATCTGATATTTTGCTTAAAGTACATGAAGAACATCTGGCTTCACACAAGTATGTAGTTGTGAAAGAGAAAAATATTTTAGGAGTCTTTCAGATAATTACAAATGATACGATAACAAAAACTCAGTAAGTGGTACTTTCTTTAAGGTTAGTTGTAATGTGGAATCTAGAACTACGTATCAATGATCTCTTTATACCTATTCCAATGACAACTATTTGTCTATATCATACTTTGAATGGATCTTTTACCTGTGCATAATTTTGTAACATCATGCATTGATCACTAAGAAAATACTAGTTCACTGAGCTATACAGATGTTACAGATGTAAACACACTATACACTATCAAAACATCACATTCTTTAATATTACCACCACTGGTATTAAAAAGTCATTAAGTATTTAGAAATCTGTCAAACTCCTGATGGCAGATACAGGATTTCCAAATTTCTAATTTTTTTATTTAAAGCTCAAATTTTGTCATTGGTAACAAAAACTGTCAGTTATTTCCCTTGAAGTAATACTTTGTTCCTTTTTTAAAAAAAATGTAAATATTCACATCTGAATAACCATAGTTTGCCTGTCGGTCATTCCTTTAAGTAAAAATGGTATGAACAAAAGAAGCATCTAATTCAGCTCTGAGCTGACTGCCTTTCCTCAAGACACTGAACTTCAGTACACAGCAGAGATGCTTTAAGTATACATCCCAATTTATCACAAAGAATATTAAAAAGAGGTGTGTAGCCAAGGATTGAGATTTAATAAAATCACCTTTTTTTTTCTGTCTCATCAAAAACAATCAAGTGAAACTGCCTTTCTTTGTTTAACTGCAACTGTGTGGCAGTAAAGAACACTATAGTTTGGTGCTATCTTGAATTGTGCTAAGGCACTAGCAATTTTACTATCCATTGTAAAAAAGGCGTATTATGTCTTAGTATTATTATGAAAATAGTTTTGATCCCCTGGGCCCTCTAAAGGGTCTCAAAGATCCATAGGGTTACATGGATTGCACTTTGAGAACTCCTGTCCTAGATGATCCCACTGGGGAAAAATTGGATAAGTTAACAAATTACCCAAAATGCCTAAATTTGTAGTTTACAGCCGTTTATCATATACATTTCCTCCCTTCTTTCTTTTATTGACTTTTCCAGCTTAGATAACAAATAGAGGTATGCCAATAAGAACTACATAAAGTTATTTTGAGGAATTCATATAGAAATGGAATTCCTATTTGGAGATTCCATATATCTAAGTCTTTGTTTCTTAAAATGCCATATTTCCAGAAATGTTTTAATACTCCCAAAAGTTATCACTATATTTTAAATGCTGCAGTTGATTTCAATGAAAAACTGTATACTCAGAATCAGTAATTTTACCAGTAAGGAAGAAATTTTCTGTTAGAAAGTTAAATAGCATATAGAGACACCAATATAATTATCAAGTTAGATAATAAATCAAATTATGTAGAAATAATTTTTAAAATTACTGTGTTCTATAGTTTCATACCATTAGTAAGACTTAAATTATTCACCCATCATGTATAAAGGAGAAGCTTAATAATCATTTGAGTAGCACTTACAGTTGAGGCACATAGGTCATGTAATAAAAATTAAAATAGACAAGCTAAGTTATTTATCCTGTCACTGAGGCCATTGATCCAAATCCACAATCTGAACAGATAAGCCAAATTAGGAGTACTGAAACATTAGCCTCAACATTAAAGGTACTTCTACCTTGCTGCATGTTATTTCTTCAAGTTCCAAAGCTTTCCTGGTCCAAGAGCAAATAATTATCAGTCTTTCAAATGTATATTTCAAATGCCAATAGATAAGAATATGTTATAAAAATACCTTATTTCATCTGTGTCTGGTACTTTTGTGTAAGGCAGGATAGCCCGAACACGCCGTCTATCTTCTACTGGCTAAAAAACACATAATAATAATTTATAAAAGATAAATAACAACCTCTTTATGTCAAAGTCAAATCAAGTATGTCCACACAAAGTGAAAGCCAATAAACACCAACAGGATCATTGAAACTATTTTTTATTGAGGTCTTAAATACCCAAAGCCTAAAAATGTTTGTCTTGTTTTTGTTCTTTTTATAGAAATTCTTTTAACACATAACCAGTATGCTTTTATCAACTAATATGAATGCTCGTTAATTTTGAAATAAACTATATGGAACATGTAAATTAACTTTTCTCTGGCAGTATAAAAGGCATTACAGAATCTTGCAGCTACTTCAGCATTAGCACTATGGTATTACTAATTACTCCTCCTTCATTCAAAAATACTTGTTAGGCTATCATCATAGAGTATTATAAAAAATTAAGTAACTTAAATGCAAAATTATAGAAAAATTACCCTTTCTTTTTTTTAAAGTTATCAGTTTTGTTCTGACACTACAACCAGAATTAAATATAATGCAACAAATACTTCTTGACTTGTATTAAATAAACATCACAAGAAATTGAACAAGAGCTAACCCAATTAGTAAAGTGGAATAATAAGTTTTGAAAGATATTTTATTCCAATTTTACTTGCCTCTGGTGGTGCAACTGGATAGAGCAATTTTTCTCCTTTAAGCAAACAGGAAACATGACTGTAATAACCTATTAGGTCTGAGAGTGAAGAAAAACGTCTTCCACCAATGTAGTAATCTCCACACATAGCAATAATCCTATTGTATAGGAAAAAAAAAACAGTATAACAAAAACCTTTAAAGATGATTTTGAAGACCAAGTTCCATAAAGAAATAATAAATCCACAATGTTCTTACTTTTAACTGCACCTCTGCATAAAAATAGAACTTACTAAAACTTTACCATATGCTAATTACTTGAAGTTATTTCTCCTCCAAATAAATATGTATGCATTAGATATGAAATACATATAACACTTATAAACCTCAATTACAGAATTCATTAAATTATTTGTGAATCCATCTTCAGATATCTCTTCTCACTTACCATATTAAAGACTGAATAGCAATTTTCATAAGGTTTCTTTGGCTAAAAGCAGCTTATAGATGTCCTGAAATATTTACAGAGCATAATAATTTCCATTCTACATGTGGTATGACAGTACTCTTAAAGCTTATTTTAAAATCTAAAAATCAAGGGGATACAAACCTTTTGTCAGTGAACATTATAGGCACTAGATAATTTTTTCAATCTTGCCCATAAAATTAAAAAGTATGTAAATACATATGTACACATACAGACTTTGACATGCGCACCTGAAAATCTACATACCCATTTAATTGAAAAGAATGCTTGCAAAGAGTTTCAGAACAGTATGGCTAAAATTAATCTTGACTCTTAAAAACTGTTTCCTATATTTTCTGTTACTCTGTATTTCCACTTTACCACTCAAAGTTTCCTTGTAATTTAAAGAACTTATACTTTAAAAGTGATAATTATATTTGGAATTAGCACAGTAACACCCAGTAATAATACTGTTTTTAAATAAAAATGTAAACATTCAACATCTAGTCTAAATGACTGATTAAATCATTTCACTGAAAACAAATCTCATTTTCCTTTATTTAAATGTCACTGAGTCATTCACCTTTATTAAACAGATATTTTTATGAACAGCACAGCAAAACAGCTATGTTATACAGCCTCATAAAAGGAATAAAGACTTACCTAAAATGGTTGACAACATTTGTCTGGCTAAGAAATGAAAGTACAAAGGACCCTGGCCTCCGATCACTCTCTCTTATAAGGTAACTGCCGGACTTCCCTGCCTGTCTGAGGCGTTCTTCTGCCATAGTTCTATCAAGTTTTCCATGATACCACCTAAGGGGAAAAATTAAGAGATAAGAATAAAAATAGCAACCATAAAATTACTAATGGTAGTTGAAAAACATACTATCAGAGGTTATAAATACCTACATGTAACTTTGAACCAGTTACTCCAATTTTAACTCAACTGTCTTTAACTTCTTGGTCTCTCAAAAAAACTCATTTACTCACTTCTTAATTTATTCTATAAGCTCAGGCAAATCATCTCACCTACGAACCCCTCCCATTTCTGCCCATCTCTCTATTGCCAGCATTGTCTATATGTTCAAGATACACTTATTACAGTCAAATCCTTACTTAGTAAAATAAGAGGTGGACAAATGGAAACAAGTGATTAATTCATTAATTCTCTACATACTAAGGAACAAAATTTTGACATTAGGCACATGGTACCTGTGAGAACATAAAATTTGATTCCATTTTAGTGTTTTTCCCTAGAAGGGGAAAACAAAGGTGCTAATGGCTACTGTTCTGATTTTTGTATTTCATCAGGAAACTGATTATTCCCTTTAGTTTTATGATGATCTAGTCCATAACCACTCATTTGAACTCAACTCCTCAAATTTACTTAAAACATGTGAGGAATAAATAATACCTATGTCATTTTAACTTTTGTGCTCTCAGTTTAACTCTATTCTACCTACCATACTACCAGATGGTCTGCTTAAATGACTGGCTATCACTCTGGTATCATCCATGCTACCAATCTATGCCTATAAAAGGCTTGTGGATTGATACAAACAGAAGCCGACTTAGAAACAGAGTAGACTTTTCATATGGTCATGCTAACAAATTATTAAGTAATTTTTGTGAAATACTTTTACACTGTTAATATGTCAGTCATCCAAACTTATCCTCTGGTACTTAAAGAGTTTAACTTGAAACATTCTGAGGAAAACAATAAACATTCATATTACATGGAGATATTTAATATCTAACGATAAGTCAGTCAAAACTACCAAACTACTATGACTATTTTTTAAGCTTGCTATACTAAAAGCTTAGTGTTATTATTAACTCCTTAGTTTAATCTGAAAACAAAACAAAAACTTAAAACTTCTCGAAATAATTATTTTTAGTTTTCTTCTAAAAACCAACCCATTTATCTTGAAGCCTGTGCATAAGATTGAAATAAAATAATGAAAACCTTAATCTTATGGAACTTCATTATCACTTAATAGAAAAAACATAATTGTAAACCACATTAGAAGAAGGGAAAGAACAATCAACATTACATTCCTCTAAAATCCAGTCTTAAGTTCAACCATTACTTTGGAAGTTATTTACAATTTAATTTTCAAGAGCTGTTTTTTTTTAATCTAAAAGGAAAAGTTTTAGACTAATGATCATTGTAAGTTCTTTGAAGAGCCAAAATTTAACAATAAATGATCTGGACAAAATTTTGATATTCCAGGACAGAAGTCTACTTAGTTGTAAAAATATTTGCAACTTCCTTAGTATATGAAACTGGTGATTCTTCATTACCTAAAGCAATGGAGCTATGACACAGAGCAGATTTACACATCAAAGACAAAATTTAAGAACAATTTTAAGTGAAGTTCCTATTTTTGTGTACTTGATATTTCTTAAATTCCTGTTATGTTTTATGCAAAATATCAAGATCAAAAGATTTTATTTAATTCCCTTTATCTTGTGAATTCACCATGAGGTGATACACAGAGGTATGTGAGGCATTACACAATTACTAATTTATAGTAAGTAATTAAAGACTGTTACTGACACATAGAAAATATATTTGTGATTTTTAGTTTTTACATGTGCTCTTTGTGTAACATTTTGGCATCTTTAAGATGGGTATTAAGTTCATGAGCGACGTTAACATATAAAAAAGCTTTATTTCCTGAATATTAATAATTCCCTTCATTCCAAAAGCTCATAAGCTTACAACGCACACACACAAAAATCAATTCTTATGATTATAAACTGATATTAAATTGTCCAACAACAGATCCTCAAAAAATGTTAAAACATTCCACTATTACAAGTGTCAGACTAGTCTAGGGGGAAAAAATGAATAGTCTTAAAACTCAGAATTTCTTGATTTATCTTTACTGTTTACTTCAAATTATCAATGTGAATCACAGTAACAAAAACATTTTTAAGAATCTGCACAGATACTTTAAAGCCACTACTGAAGCACCAAAAGCAATTAAACTATTACACTATGACATCTTTATCCCATTTAAAAAATGGAAATCAAAAAAATCATTAGTATCATATTAGATAAAAATAATCCTTTTATTTAAATTGCATATAGGATCATGATCTGCAGCTAAAACTTACATAAATAAATCACAAATCCAATGTGATATGATTAAATTCAAATACTTCATAGATTTATAGAACCCAAGTAAATTCTATATCCTTTGAGTATTAGTCCTTGGGTCTTTCAAACAATTTCTCTCAATCTTTTTTTAACCTGCGATCTTCTTTTATTGTTAGAGAGAAGAAGGGAGGGAGAAAGAGAGGGGGAGGAACACCGACATGAAAACCACCTATCAGCTGCCTCTGGCCCGCGCCCCACCGGCAACCTAGGCACTTTTGCTCTTGAGTGGGAATGGAATAGGCCACCTCTCACTTTGCAGGACAACAGGAAACCAACTGAGCCACACCAGTCAGGGATAACCTGTAAACTTTTTAATAAACATAAAAATTTCACCTACCATGAATCATTGTGTATTATATTTAACCTCATGCTGTCTTTGTGAAATCTGTAATATAATTCATTTTATATAAAAAAAATGGGTAATATGCCTTCTCAAAACATAACCTCATACTAAAGATTTAACACTCTTTAAGGAGTCACTTCCCTAGTAGCTATCTGTCTACAAGATTAAATTTAATAAAAATGCTACTTTCTCACTTTGAATACAGTGACATCAATACAAGGAAATGAAACAAAACCTTTATTTAATCATCCACACTATTTTTCTAAGTCTTTACAGTCAAAGCTTTATTCTATCTCTTTAATGGTAGTTTTGTTGATGATTATCTTCAAATAACTTAGAAAAACAACATAAAAAACACATGAGAAAATGCAACTGGAATCTAGAATACTTGAAAGGAACACAGAATACCTCACATCCGGGGTAGGAGGGTGCTATGAGTGTAACACGAGATCACCAAATAGCTATGGGCTCAATCACCCATATCACTCTCCTGATATCTGAGGAAATTATAACTCACAGACTAACCCTGGCATATAGTAATATTAATTTCAAAAGTATTATTGAATAAAGGAATACATGTCAAATCATGAAACAACGTTAGAAAAGATGTTAGAATCCCAGTTTGACCTCTCTGCCAATGCAAAAAAAAAGAAAAAAAGAAAAGGAAAGAAAAATCTTTAATGTCCACAATAAGCAAGTTCTGATCTTTGAGGATTGCTACCTTTGTCTAAAAGAATACAAAAACAATTTTGGCTCACAGAGCTCAAAGAAAAATAGCAATACTGACACCCCATAAATTCCTTCAAAAGAGACTAAGCTGACTGGTGAGACCAAGATTTACCAGAAACTATGTCCATAACTATGGTCAAGTCACTACATTTCATACCTTACTTGTAAAATAGGGAAAATATTCTCTATCTCAACCTCAGACTACATTAAATATTTGTCTTACACTCCTTCAAAGAAAAATATGAAAATAAAGTACTACCTAGTCTACAACATAATTGTTAAGGATAAAGACACTGGAGCCACTGTTATGCTTGAATCCTAAGCTCTGCCACTTTGTTGTACAAATATGGGCAAATTATTTAATTTCTGAACCTTAGTTTTTTTCATCTATAAAATGTATATAACAGTACCTATCTCTTAGAAGGTTGACTTGATATTAAATGTACTAATACATATATTCATATAAATCATATACATATAAAAGACTACAGGACTGATTAATACAATTTCATCAATAAAAATCACAAATTTTATAACTGTTGTATAAATGGATGACTAATCTGAGAATCACCTAAACCACTATTATCTTCCTATTTTCCACTTGTTTATTTTCCATTTAATTTTGGGAAGAGGACAGGAGAAACCAATTCTTGTTTCTGCTAAAGCAATGATTTTACAAGAAAATCTCTTCTCCCAAAACTCCTTTTAGAACATTACAGATCACACATATTATTTGGGGCTGGAAGCAACTACAGCATTTATAAACTAGAAATTCTTTCATTTCTCCTGGCAAGTCTAGGAGGAAACCTTGAAACAGCCCCACTCTCTCCAATACAGATAAACAGGGTGGGGAAAAAGTAGATTTACAGTTGTTTGTATGGAAAATAATACAATAAATAATACAAAAATATACTGTTCACATACTCACAACTGTAAACCTACCTCTGCCCCACCCTGCATGCTTTGGAGGATGGCAAAGACAGTGTGCATTTGACATACCGCGATAATGTTTTCTTATCTAAAAGTAAATTTCCTCTTTCTCTCTCTCCCTCTCTCTCTCACCCCCCTCCCTCTGTTTCCCTTAAGATAGAGAAAAGAAACAGCAGGAAATTTAAGAAGTAAGTAGATTTTTCTCAGCTAGCTTTGCAAATATTGGTTGAGAAACATTAGCAGGCAAATATGAAGTCCCTTGCTTTCATTTCCTTAGAAAACATCACAACATCCAAGATGAAACTATATATTAAATAAATTAACAATAAAAAAGATAAGTTGAACAAGTTGCGGAAATCACTTTATTTCTAAATTTGGAATTTTTTTTTTTTTCTTAAATACATATTGTATAATGTTGGAGAAAATTTGAGGGGCCTAAGAGGGGTCTGTGCTTTTTAGCTGGTCTCTCCTAAGCAGAAATCTATGCAATGAGAAAACAACCTTCATTAAAATTGCTCAATTATTTAAAACTAACTTGACAATCTTAAATGGAAACTGTCTACTACAGTAGAAAACAATTAAATAGTGCTACCATAAACAACAGGCTTCCTCCTTCTAAAAAGGAAACCAAACTGAAGTTCCCAGATCACTTTTACTTTCCACTATGCTCTTCCTCTTAGTTATGTCACTGACAGGCACCAAAGTTCTTACAGAGAAATATATATGCAGAAATCCAATTGTCAAGAAATCTCTTCTATCACTAGAATCACCTGGGACTCCATGCTTGATCACACTACAAATTTCTAAATGTTCTGTAACTCTCAAAGATGCTGATCAGATTTTCTTACATGTTTGTCCTTTCTGAAATTAAATTGGTTATTTCATGTTAGTTAAGATATGTAAACAAACTTGCTATGACTACCATACTCTCCTAAAGCCCCCATACTTCCTCTTAACAAACATAATTCCTACAGTCATACTGTCTGTGGTGATGGTTAAGAAAAAGAAATGACTTTTCAAAGTAAAGGGAAAAGTAAAGAAAATGTACCTTATACCAAGAAATTGTATTCAGTCTTTTTTATTCGTATCACTATGTACAGACTAAAATTTGGTTACTAGTAAATTTACTCCAACAACAACTAGGCTAAGCATAATAGTATCCCTTTGACCAACTACATCACTTAAACTTAAAAAGAAACATTCACATATGTATGTTATACATCTTTAATATATTTGTGTTCAGGCATATATCAAGTGTTCATGTTTAGTTTTTATACCTCAGATCAAATTAGCTCAAGACAAGAGCAGAAATTCTATTTCCTTTTGCCATGGATAGCATATTTACAAAATCCAAAAGACTTTTTTTAAAAAAATATATTTAAAAGAAATAACTTTATTTGAAAAGAAAGAAAGAAAGAAACACTGGCCATGAGCTGGAGCCACAAGGGGCTCAGCATGTGGTGCAACCCCAAGCTCCCACCCCACCTCCCATCTTAAAACTCCTCCTTGGTTCCAAGCAACAAGAAACAAGTCGTGTGCTTACTCAGAGGAGTCAAAACCTTAAAGACAGGAATCGCCTTGGCGGGTGTCGGGGCCAGGGCTGTGAAGTCATCACTTAATGGACGCAGAGTTTCAGTTTTGCAAGACGAGAGGAGCTCTGGAGATGGATGGAAGTGACGCCCGCACAGCCTCGTGAACGTGCATAATGTCACCAAACTGGACGCGTCAAAATGGTTAAGCTGGTAAATTCTATGTTATGTGCCTTTACCACAGTAAAAGAAAGTGCAGAAGAACAGAAGCACCGGCACGTACGGCTCCTCTGATCACCGAGACAGCGTGTGGCTCCGAGTCACAGTCCCTGTGCTTCTTTCCTGGGTTTAACGTGACGGGCTTATGCTCTGCAGGCGGGCTCACTGAGGAGGCCCACTCCGGGGAAGGAGAAGCCAAGTCTGAGCTGCGGGGACAACGATCCAGGGACGGTGCCGCGGACAGTGCCGCGGGACAGCTTATTCTGGGAGTCTGTCCTCTGTCCACGCTGGGGGCAGGCGCCCCACTGCCGCCGTCAAGGACGCTGGGTCTGAAACCGCGCCTGTTGCCCAGAGCTGAGCAGGTGTCCATTGGAGCTGGTGTTAGCAGTCCAGTGAGGTCTCATGTCCGGGTGGCCTAGGGGTTCCCAGACTGGGCACAGCACAGGCCTCGACAGGCCACGTGGCAGGGAGTCCAACCTCCAGCAGCTTCAGCCTGTCCCAGGGACGAGCAAGAACTCAGTCCCAGTGGGGCGGAGAGAAATCAGAGGAGGAGCAGGTGGGAGGGGACCCTGCAGGGGGTCCTCAGCAGTGGCCCTGGAGGACAACAACCCTGCCAGCAGGGCCACCAGTGTGGACCAAGGAAGAGCTTTCTCCTGGCAAAGCAGGTGCCGCGAGGGAAGAGGTGCCAAGCCTTCCACCAGGAGAGGGTCACAGACCCCGCCCTGGAGCGGTGCCCAGCAGGAGGAGCAGGGGGGCACACTCCACAGGGCACAGATATCTGGAGGCCCAGGGAGTGGCCAGCCTGCAGCTTCCTGGAGGCGGGGGGCTTCAGGGAGCAGGTGGGCAGAGCAGGGCCCCCACCATGAGGCTGTGCTACCTCCGGCGTGGCCAGGACACGTGACTTTTCTGTAGAATCGTCCCATCCCTGCCTTGGTCCCTGCGGTCAGGTGGGGGGAAGTGTTTTAAAAGAAACAGCACTGTCACATGTTCTATCCACTTAAAAATTCAGTCCACTGAAAGACTAATACAGTACATGAAAGGTAGGAACCAATACCAAGCTTATATAGGCAAACGTTTATATTGAAATGCACTCAACCAACTCTCATTACCACTACCCTTAAGTTCCATCACCCTGGAAAACACACAGTGAGAGGAGGACAAAAAACACACCCTCCAAAAATGGTATGTAGTAATCAAACATGTTTAAAAAAATAAGGAAAAGAAAAGCACAAAACCTACCAGCAGGAGGCTAACATCAGTTCCTACCTAATTTCATTCCTCAAAAAACTACCAATTCTTACAGTTGAGTTTTTCTCAGAACTTTGACAATTACAGTGTCATAACCACTAAATGCCTGAAAATGGGGCAAGGAAATGACTTGTGGCCATTTGGTCCAATGAATTGCTGCAACATAGTAAAACTACCTTGAAGCAATTCCTAAGAAGAAACACTGCCAACACCCCACCTTTGGAGTTGTCTTTTTTTTTTTTTTTTTTTTTTTAAATTTCACAATGCTCAATCTAAAACTTTGGTGGGTTTGGTGGGTATGGTGAGTCCCATCTACTGCAGCTAAAAAATTTCTTAACCTGAATTTTAAGATATGTAACTTGAAAATACCAAATCTAAAAGTTAAAATCAAACTTTAGTTTAACATTTCC
This sequence comes from Furipterus horrens, assembly GCF_987537825.1. NCBI lineage: Eukaryota > Metazoa > Chordata > Mammalia > Chiroptera > Furipteridae > Furipterus > Furipterus horrens. The sequence continues at coordinate 56,381,151 of NW_028327175.1, read as the reverse complement.
TTTTATTTAGTGCATCTACAATGAAGTATATGCCAAGAACTGTGCTACATAGTAGAAAAACAAATTAACAGCACAGAACACTGATATAGAAATTTATGATCTAGTGGAGATCAGAGACAAAAAAAAGCTATTGCAATCTGGTAGAGTAAGTACTAGAATGTGGGGACATATAGAAAAGTTATCAGTCTTAGGATTTTAGTATATACTTCCTGAGAAACTGATTGCTAAAGGGAAACCTAAAAGATAAGTAGCAACTAATTCACAGAAAGCAAGGGACTGAGAAAGATGTCACAGGCGGAGGGAAAAGTACAGGCTAAAAATAAGTTTATATATAGATATAGAAAGATAAGAATACTTTAAACTTTCAAAATATACTTTACAAACCTAATTCTTATCAAATGAAATGGAAAAAATATAAACTTTCCAATTAGACTAGACTTACGACCTTATTTGCTGAACTTCTTTCAAATCCTTAACAGAAACATAGCTCAAAGAACATTTTAAAAGTTCGAAATATTCTCTGATCCCGTAAATAATCCTAAAGGGGTAGTGTGGGGGGGAGATGGGTATTGTATCATAGCATTCAAAATTTTCCATAACATGCCTATTACTCTCCTTATGACCCCTATATCCCAACCAAAATACATTTATTCATTCAACAAATATCTTTTAAGCACCTACTATATTTTAGGCACCATTTTAGACATTGGTTTTATAATTCCTATACAACATTTTTTTAATGAATATGACAAAATTATGCAATTCAGCCAAAAGGCATCCTAAAACGAAAGCATTTCCTATGGATTTATTTCAACAGAACTTTCTATTTCTCTATTTATTCTTACTTATGGAAATATCAATACCTATTCAGCTCAAACTATAACATCTATGAATATGACCCCCAGATTCTTCTCTCTAAACTGGGCTTCCCTCCTAAGCCTAAGGCTTAAGTTAACAAGCAGTTGCTGAGAATCTTCATTTTAAGGTGAATATCCAAATTGTAAAAAACAGCAACTACACACACACACACACACACACACACACACACACACACACACACACACACACCATCTCTTCCTCTACATTGTTAATGGCATCATCATCCTTCCTCGTGCTCAGACTCAAAACTTCAAAAGTAACCTTGATTCCTTCCTATCTCTCTTCCCATAAAACTACTGCCAACAAATTATCCTCTGGTTTTCCATTCCCACATTGATTACTCTAGTTCAGGCCCTCTTTTCCTCATACTGTTTCAACCCTCCCTACAACTGTGGAAAGACTGATCTTCCTAATAGGCTCTTCTTAAATGATACACTTAATTATTTCATTCTAATAACCCAAAAGTCTACAAATGGCTGTGCATCCAATTACCATATGAAGCACAAATATTCAACTTGGTATTCAAAGGACATCACAAAAGGCTCCAACCTCCCTTTGAGAGAGATGCAGAATTTAAAGAGAAAAATGGAAAAAGAGGTTTAGATTCTGAAGTATGTTTGTGATTGTCAAATTCAGCTGTCTACTACTTACTTGAAAATTAGAATGAACTATTCACTGACTTTTGAAAGGGTAATTATTTTTTTCATCATTTTTACATTTCTTCAGGTGCACTATGAAACCAATAGGCCCTACATAAAATAACCATATTAACTATCCAAAGAAAGAATTGTTCACCAGATAGGTTCATGGCAAGAACAACAATACCTTAGAGGGCATTTATTAAAGGCAGAACAGCCAAGGTATAAGCTAATAATTATTCCTCATATTTGCTTTAAATTTATATTCTTCTAGCTTTTCATTTCAAATAAATAGCTCTGGTTTCAAGACAGTCTAACACAAAGAAATTCAACATTAATAATTCTGAAATTTACACACAAAAATGTCAGTTTAAATGTATAACTTTGATATACTTGAATTACCTACTTCTTAAATTTTTTTCTAAATTTTGATGAAATTACAATTAAATTACAAATAAATTATCTAAGTAGCCACAGAAAATTTTAATTAAAAATTTAAACTTTTACTAATAGAAACCAAAGGATCAGCCTACATACTCATCTTTTAAATTAATTTATTTTGTATCTGTAGTGTATTTTATTTTGTATCAACATTGTTTCTCAAGCAAAACAACCATAAATGCTAGGAAGTGTTTATTTATTTGACTACTAATATATTAAAACAATGGAAAACAAGACTGTTGTTCTCAAACTGCAGCTACTTGTTTAATAATACATAAAATAATACGAACAGCAGTTGTACGACCCTCTCCCATATCGAGCATTCTACCATGAGCTATCAAACAGTATACTTACTCCAGATTGAAATATTCTCTGAAACCCCCAATTTCTTTAAAAACACAAGATTTTTAAAAAGAAAGCTTTTGCCTGTTAGCCATTAATAAGAGCTGCAACATAATTCTGTACTTCTTTATGAGTATAGTGAATATGAAAATCAGGATATATCTATTTTAATATAAAACTTTATATTTTAAATAATTTGTAAACCTTATTCTACCTAGCTCCCAAATATAATGTCCTCAAAAACTGGTATAATATTTAAAAACTTTTGTTTAAAATCTCTAAAATAAAAAGGGGTATGCACCACTTATGTAATCTAAGTCAAATAATCATCATATTCATCTGGTGTCATGACATAAAGTATTGACCAACAATTCAATCCTCTCTCTCCAGTCGACCTTCCGGCATTTCCAACAGCTGCTGGATCTTTCAATCTAGATCAGCGGTTCTCAAACTGTGGGTCACGACCCCTTTGGGGGCTGAACAATCCTTTCACAGGGGTCTCCTAAGACCATCAGAAAACACATATATAATTACATAGTTTTAGTGATTAATCACTATGCTTTAGTTATGATCGAGGGTCACCACAACATGAGGAACTGTATTAAAGGGTCATGGCATTAGGAAGGTTGAGAACCACCGATCTAGGTATCTCGACAGACAACTGAAACTTAACACATCAACAACAACAACAACAACAACAAAAAAGACACCCTCCTCATTCTTCCCATATCCCTTCTCACAACCTCTTCTTTCTCTCCCGCTTTGCATCTTTTCATATGTCATACATCAATCCACTCATCCATCAGGCAGAACCATATACACTGTTGTTTGTTAAGGTAAAAAAGAAAAATTATCTATGGTTCAACCGAGTGGAAACCTCTCAACATTACCTTTGACTTATTCATTCTCTATCCTGTTTCCCTCAAATGCAATCAAAAAGCCTTCAAATTCCAAATCCTCAATGCCCTTTTTTTCTATCTAATCTTTTCATTCCCCACTGTCAACAGCCTTCCTCATTATGTGTAGCAATTCCTGCAACAGGTCTCCTAGTTTCACTGCTCTTCCATTTCCTTATACACCTGAATCACAACTCAAAAACTTGAAAGGGTCCCACTGATCACAGAATTAAGTCCAAACTGCTGGCTTGGCATTCAGCAATTTTTATGACTTTTCATTCCCACAGGCCTATTTGCCACTTCCGAAACATATCAAGCACACACTCTCAAGACTGTATCTCTTTGATCATCGGACTTTTTACACTTGAAATGCCTTTACTGCCTGCCCTTTGCCTATGGAAATCCATGTCATTCCTCAATGACTAGCTCAAGTGCCATCTACTTGATCCTCTGGTCATAATTAATATTCTACCATGCTCCCAGTTTCTTATACTTTTTTTTTTTGACATTTTACCTTATTTATAATATAGTCAATCATTTTCACATCTGTTTTGTCTATTAAATTTAAAGGTACTTGAGGACACAGAAGATGTTTAAGTCATCTTCGCAATTCTCTATTCTAACAATTGGCACAATTCTTTGACCAGAGCAGGCACTGACAGGTGGAAGGCTGAGAAAAACAAATTAATCAAAAATCCCTGCCTACGCTAAATTCTGAACTCATAATCCCTTACTGGAATCCACATATCTAGCCAAACTGGAGAATGCCTTGCATTCTCTCATTCAAGCTACTTCCTCAACCTGCACTGTCCTCCCATCCCCACAGAAGAGATATTTTAATCACTCTGTCCTATGGAAATATTTATGCCACCACAAAGACCCAAAATTCCACCTCCTCAATCATCTAAAGACCATTTTGTCCAAAGTGATGTTTTAAATCTAAAAACCATCTTGCATATGATGCTTGTGATCACATCAATTTTATCAGCAGAAAAAAACAAAAACAAAAACAAAAAAAAAACCTGAAGTAGAACTATTATTACCATTGCCTAAATACCCCTAGCTCCCCTACTCTAAATTTCCATAATATTTGCAACCCATACAGATTGTTGACAATCAAAGGTGCCGATTTGGGAGCTGCCTGTTCATCGCCCATCGCATTCAGGGAAAACAGACTCACACCCTCTCTCTGGGACCTTTTTCTCTCCCAATTCCAATAATATGGTTTCTGAGAAACTTCTCATTTTCTTTGGAGAACCTGGCTTAATCAAAGTCTATCATTCCATGGTGAGCACCTGAGCCAAGTAGTGAAAACTTCTTTCCAAATATTTTTTCACAGTAGAGCCAAAAGTCACTCCCTGATGACAGAAGCTATAGGATGCAACATCAAAGAAAGGGTTTTGTTTACTTGTTGTGTTTTCTGTCACTTAGTAGAGCCAGTCTGTGATTAGAAAGAATGAAGCTGACAGGACCTAACAGGTAAAGACATGAAAATGGAGATTCCTGACAGGCTTCAAATCCCTCTTCGGTTATCTCTGAGATCCTAGTTACAAGCCTACTTTTCCCTTAGTTTAGCTGTTGGTCTCCAAAGAAATTTGTTGATGTGGGTTATATCTATCAATATTAATGTATTAGAAATTAAAACTGAGAACATTTAAAATGCTTACTGTTAATTTTTAACAAAAATGGAGTTACTGCTAATATACAAAACATACTCTTTTCAAAAAATAGTTAATGAAGAGTAGCATTATTTCACATTTTTATAGAATTCTTTAATAGCTAACTTCATAAAAGATAGCTGGATTCTCTTATCTCTTCCTGTATTCAATCATTTACTATATACTGTTTGGTTCATGGTATGACTTCTGGAGTCAAACTGATGAAGTAACTTAGGTTGGCCACAGGAGGGCTCCAGGCCTACATGATCACTCCCCCTCCAACTGCCACCCCTCCCCCAAAAAATACTGGCCACTAAGGGTCAGGTGAGCTTTCCGGTCACACACTGCTGCTGGGATAATTAAGCATTGCTTGTATGACTCCACTGAGAGAGGACACCAGCAGATTGCATTTAGTCTCTCCTGCTCTCTGCCTTAGGCACTTTCTTCTTTTGCTGATTTCTCTATATCCTGTTACTATAATAAACTTTTACTGTATGTGTAACAGCTTTGCTGAGTTTTACTAGTCCTAGAAAAATCACTGAACCTGAGGGTGGTTTTAGGGACCTCCAACAAGTAACCATCAATATTATCAGAGATTAATAGCAGGCACTAACACAGGTGTCACAACTCTTTAGCAGGTATAACTTCAAAAAAGTGACTTGACTCTGACTTTGGTGGGTAAAGCAAAAAACAAAAAGTGCCCAGGTGTATATTATATAGCTTTCCTAGATGACCACTGTTTCTTTCCAGAGTTTAGCATACAAAGACATTTATTTTGTTGTTGTTTTAGTAAAATGTCATGTCTGTTGCAAATTCTACCTACTTGCACGTGTGAAAAATATCGGTATGTAATTTATGAATTGGTAGCATTTCAAATGAATGAAATATTGAAATATGAACCTAAATCTTTTAGTGTTTATCAAGTGGCATCTTTTATTAGCCCAAGAAAAGAGTCAGAATTATTATTTTAAAACTATCTCTTGTAACATCATTTATTCTTTTAAATATATTAGGAATTTAAATATAAGTATACCACTTTATGTCTTGCTACATCATTAGAACTTCTTGGGATACCAAAAGAATTCTCCACAAATGATTTTGGTCTTTTGAAAAAGCAAGCTGCACAAGTATTTGTTAAACTATACGTAGTCTGTAAATGAGTGCAACTTATTAAGGTATAAGTTTATAGTATGCGATTTCACCCAAAGAATGTTTACATTTTGAAAAAATGATAAAGTTTAATAGTATCATAATAAACCTTCCAGAAATAAATATGCATCATAAGAAGTGATTAATTATTTAGGAAGCTCTCAAAATTCACAATTTGAGATGCAAGGTTTCCAAAATTCTAAATTTTATTTGAAAGCTCAAATTTTGCTTGAAAGCACCAAATGGTGTCCATTATTTTCCATCAAGTGAGAAGCTCACTTTGCTCTTTTTCAAGAAAATTTCTGTTAAATATTCAAGTCTGACTAACCAGTTTACCTGTCAGTCATTCTTTATAGCAAAAATAGTGTGCCATAAAGGAAGGGGCTAGTTCAGCTCTCAACCTAATCACATTGATTTTCCTCAAGACAATGTTCTGAGAGATGCAGCATTATGTGTATTTTCCATTTTGCCACATAGAATACTAAAAAGACACATGTAAAGATTGCAACTTAATAAAATTAATTATTTTTACTGACCATCATAGACATTCTTAATTGAAACTGGCTTTGTTCTTTTGCTCTGCAAGTGCAAAAGCAGTACAGTTTGGTGCCATTGCATTACTTTATACTGAAGTACTAGAAGTTTTACCTACCATTCTCCTGCACCATTGGTTGAAATGTCAACAAAGTGAAAATAGTGAATAACGGCTTAAACTATTATGAAAAAGGTTTTGACTTTGCAAATTTCTCAAAGGGTATCAAAAGCAGCCCAGGGTTTGGAACTAATAGCGTAGTCACAGCTTACTAGAAGTGTTACAGAGTGGGGGTCTCCAAAAATCCCCTGAACCTGTGGGTTGGGGGGATGGGGAAAAGGGAACAGCTTTTAAGAAGCCTTTGCATGACTATGGCCAGTAGTGTCTTTGTTACGCAAATGGCTTTGGTTCTTCCAAGGCCCCAAGGAGATGGGAGGAGTTTTGACCATGGAATGGTGAGGAAAGAGCATACAGAGGCTGTGCAAGGTTCTGTGAATGGTTGGAACTGGTTACCACGCCCACTACATCACAGGACACAGTCAGGGATTTAAAAATAGGCAGCAGGCATTTTGGGGAGAAGAACTTCAGGCTGCTTTGAAAAGGAGAATATCATATGGCTTTGAAAGGGCAAACAGAGAACCATGGGTGATCCAGTGCAACATGGCACATGTTTCCCTGGACTGTTATACGGAGGCTGATGACATCATACCCCAGATCCTGAAGGAGACAGCTGACAGATAAGGGATGAGGAATTTCTGGACACGTTTTTGGCTTCTAGCCTTTTGGGGAGCAAGGGAAGTGCTGGGTCCCATGGGAGAACAGGGCTCTGAGCTGAAGTGCTCACTGTCCTCCCCAGGTTGGAATATTGTAAATAAAGACCTGTTTCTCTCAACACTAGTTGTTGGGTTTTACACCAAGGAGCCACGTGAAAGAATCCCCTTTCACTCTGTAACAGAAGTATATATTAATCCTAGGAGAGCTACTGTATTCCAACACCTCTCTTGAACAGTCTCAGCTAAGCCTGTCAGCTTTTACATGGAAGACAAGGTCATCGCCAATATTATAACCAAAAATTCAATTATTTCCTCTCTATTTCTTTATGCCAAGCCAACCCAGCCTTCATTAGTTAATAAATTTTTGGCTGTCGTTGTTTTTACATAAGATCAATTTTGTTATTAAGTATATTATTTCCAAATAATTTAATTCAAATGTAATTTTACTGTATTATGTTTCAGATTTTTTTTTTACTTCCTAGCTTTGACCTCTTTCTTCTGTTTATAAATCCTCACCCAAGGATATGTTTATTGATTTTAGAGAGACAGGAAGGGAAAGGGAAAAGAAGAAAAAGAAACAGGGAGAGAAAAACATCAATGTGAGAGAGAGGCATCAGTTGCCTCCCTGACATGCCCCCACTGGGGTGCGAACTCACAACCTAGGTATGTGCCCTTACCGAGGATCGAACCGCAACCTTCTGGTGTACAGAATGATGCTCCCACCAAGTGCGCTACCTGGTCAAAGCTGCTTACTAATATTTGGATGCTCAATTTCATTCTCTTTAGAGTACTAATTGTTTTTAGTTCAGTCACAGGCTTGCAGAATTCTTTAAAATTCTTTTAAATGCCTTAGTTCTACCTGAGGTTTGCTATGTTCCTCACCTTTAACAATTTTCAGCAATTATTTAGCAATGTCTTATGTCCACTGGGACATGAATCACCCCTTTGTCCAGAGTATCCACAATCATACGCTGCCCACCCATTCGTGACTTAGTAGCCATCTTGGTTACCAGATGTATTGTCAGAATATCACAGTGCTTGTGTTCAAGTATTGTGCTTATTTCACAATAACCCAAAGCACAAAAGCAGTGATGCTGGCAATTAGGATACACCAAAAAGAAGCCATAAAACCCTTCCTTTAAGTGAAGAGGTTAGTACAGTACAGAAAGATATTGTGGTCGGACAATTATAACAATATCCTGTAATAGAAGGTATGTGAATATGCTCTATTTTACTATTAGTTACTGTTGCTACTCTCTTACTGTCTAATTTATAATTTAAACTTTATCATAGGTATGCATGTATAGAAAAGAAACATAGTACATCACCTATAGTGTTCTGTACTATCTGCAGTTCAGACATCCATTGAAGGTCTTAGAATATATCATCTGTTGTTAAGACAGGAGTACACACTGTGCACCCAATAGAAAACTATGTAGATACTTGAGAGAATAAGGCAGTTCAAACACACACAAGTATACAAATGTAGTCTTTCTACAAAAATCTCCTCAATGAGTCCTATCCTGACCACCCTATTTAAAATTGCACCCTCCCTTTGGTACTACCAATATTCCTTTACCCTATCCAATTTTTTCCCTCTTTTTTATAGCACTTATTACCTCTAGCATTTTGTACAATTTGTTCATTTATTATGTTTATTGTCTTCCTCCCAGCAAAATATAACCTCCAAAGGAGCAGGTATCATCATGTTCATTTATTTATTTATCCTAAGCCTTTAGTATAGTGCCTGGTATGAGAAAGGTTCTGAAAATTTTATGTTATATAAATAAATATACAAAAATATAGCAAGTAGTTGACCTTAGAAAGTGCAACTGAAGAATGGAGAGCCAGTGGTATACAGTTTTCTTTTAACTAAAAAATAACTTTTTGTACTTTTTATACATATTGCATTTTTAACCTTTATTTATATACACTGCCTACCGGAAAACTTTAAAATGTTATCATTCATAACTACCACATATATATGTATTAACATATAACAGCAATGGTACTACTAAGGACAGTGAGCCTGCAGAGGTATGAAGTGGAGACTTTTGTGTCTGTTTTTTCACAAGAGGCATGTAAGTAATACTTGTATCAGATTAATCCTCCCACCAAGAATAACTACAAAAGGTATATAAAATACAAGGGAAAGAAAAAGAAATCTGTCCATTTCAAGTCATCCAAGAGTTGCTGCAGCAAGCAGAACTACAGGTGCAGACGGTCTAACAAAGCTGTGAAACACATATTAAAGACTGGAAGGACCAAGGTTCTGGCCATAGAGAAACAGAGAGACCTGAACCACAGAAATACTGTTCCCCTGGAGAGACAGTTACTGAACTCTGAAACTACAGGGATGACTGCTTAGACAAGCCTGCATAGTAAAATGGAATATTTGAAAATTTTGTGATCAAAGTGATCTGACTCTTATTTTATTTGCTATGCAGAAGAAAAAATGATCACCTGCGTTAGCCAGTTATCATTCAGATCTGCTATAAACTGTCAAACACATGTCTGGCACTTAATTAAAAATTAACAGCATGCCAAGAGGTAGGACCCAATAAAAGAAAACAAGCAAGCAAAACATAAAAACAAAGGTATAATATAAAACTTCAGAAAAAAGTCAGAAGTTAGTTGTTAGAGAGACTAATAAAAATCAACAGATTCCAGCAAGACTAATCAAAGGAGGAAAAATGTCACAAATTATCAATTTCAGACCCAGAGGAGAAAAATTTGAAATTAATAATTTTAACAATTCAAGAAAATACAAAAAAATATAAACATGAAATCTAACCATAAAATTGAAATGATTAAAAAGTAATCAAAATTCACAAAATTAAGAACTAAATATATGAGATTAACAAATTAATGTACTTTTAAAAAGCTAATAAATGATGACTTCCACAGAAAATATCCTTACTGAAGCACAAAGAGAAAACTGAATTGAAAATAGAAAAAATAAAGAGTAGATAAGATAAATCAGAAATAGTTTTTTAGAAGAGTATAATGCATATGTGGACTCTCTCAGGAGAGAAAGAGAATGGAAGAAAAACAAGGGCTGAAAGAGAAAATAGCCAAAATAATTTTAACCACAATGAAAGTCATCAATCCAAAGAGACAAGAAGCTCTCAGTACACCTCAAGCAAACAAGTAAAAAGAAAAAAAGAAAGAAGAAAAGCCACATCTAGTTACATCATGGTAAAAATGCTAAAAACCAAAGAAAAGACTAAATTTTAAAGGTAGCCAGAACAAAAGGACATTATCTTCCAAGAAATAACACTAAAAATCTTTACTAATTTTGCAACAGAATTACTACAAGCCTGAATGAATGGATTTTCTTCACATTTCTGAAAGTTAACTTGCAAATCTAGAATTTCATGCCCAGGAACAGTATCTTTCAAAAACAAAACAAGTATGTTTTCAGATAAATAGAAAGTAAATCTGTTTCCAGTTGATGTTTACCAAAAGTGCTACAGATTAAGAAAAAAAGAACAGAAAAAAATGTTTCCCACAGGCATGCATGGAAATGCAGTATAAAGCAAAAAGTAAATACGTGGGTAAATCTACATAAATAATGACTGTATAAATAAACAGTATCTGCTAGGTATTAAAGCATATATACAATGAAAAATTCAAGACAATATAAGAAGCTGAAGTATAAGTAGAGTTCAAGAGTTTTAAGTTCTTAGTATTGTTAGGGAGGTAGTAAAAATAAATATTTTTATTAGACTGCAATAAGTTAATTAAATGTGTTATCATCTCCAGGGCAACCACTAAAAGATCAAGGTTGTTCAGAATGGATAAAAGAAAAAAAAAAAAAAAAACACTAATAAGAACTAATAAGACATATATCTTAAATAAAAGAACACAGAAAAATTGAAAGTGAATTTTAAAAAGTTATACCATGCTAGCACTAAGCAAAAGAAAAATGATGTCACACAAACTAGATTTTAAACAAAAAAATCATTAAAGGTAAGGGGCATTTTTTAATACAAGAAGGATCAATTCACCGGGAATTTAAGCTAAGCTAATGGAGCATGTACCCAGTAATATAAGATCAAATATTAAACCATACTAGGTTGGAACTCTTAACATATTTCTCTTAATAGTTGATAAAAGAAGATAACAAAAGAAAAAAATCAGTATACAACTATTTGGAAATTAAAGAACATACTTAACTCTTGAACCAAAGAATAAATCACAAAGGAAAGCAATATTTAAATAAGTGATAATGATGAGACATATTAAAAGCTGTGACACGCAGCTGAAGTCATACTTAAAGAGTGAAATCAGTAGCCTTAAATGCTTTATTAAAATAAGAAAAAGGAGAAAACAACACAGTATTCCCTCATTTACCGCGGGTATTACGTTCTAGATCCCCCCACGAAGTAGGAATCTTACATTTATTCTACACTCTTAAACCTACATAACTTTAACAACATACATATACAGTACCACAAAATCCCGCGATACAGCAAAAAATCCGCGATAAATATGTAATTAAGTATCTACCTCAAGAAAAGAAAAAGAACAAAAGTTAAACCTGAGAAAGGCAGGAAGGAAGTAGAAAAATATAAAATTAATGAAATAAAAGGCAAATGGATAAAGCTTCAGAAAAAAAATCAAAAGTTAGCTTTTGGAAAGATTGATAAAATTGATGATGCTAGTAAGACTAATCAAAAGAAAAAAAAGCATAAAATTGTCAATTTCAGTAGTGAAAGTCAGAAACCCTACAGGTCCTACAGAAAAACAATTAGCTCTGCTATCATTTATCAAGACTTAATGCAAAGGAATAGAATCGACAGGTAACAGACTCACACAGAGATGGACATTAATTTATGACAATGATCAACCTGGAAAAAAGTGGTCTTTTAGTTAATGGTTGAACTAGATAGCCATTTAAAAAAAAGAAAAAGAAGAAGGAGAACAAGAAAGTATAGGGAGAATAATAATCTTGACCCGTTCCCTTACTCCATACATAAAAATTAATTTCATATGCATGTAGTATCTAAAAATGAAAACACAATAAAGCTTTTAGAAAAAGCATAAGCAGATATATTTATGACTAAAATAAAAGCACCAACCATAAAGAGAAAATTTGATATAGTAAAATTAAGAACCTTTGTTCCTTAAAGACAGCATTAAGTGAAAAGGCAAGATACAAAATTGGTATCTCTAAGACATATATCCAACAAAGGACTCATAGCCACAATAAAAAACAACTAAAAATCAATAAGAAAAAAGAAAACCCAATAGAAAAATGTCAACTTATGGAATAAATTATCCAAATAAGTCAATAAATACAAAAACATGCACATCATCATTATTGATCATATCAGGAAAATCCAAATTAAAAAGCACATGATTTATTTCACCACCTACCCACCAAACTAGCTACAATGAAAAGAATAAACAATACCAACTGGTGCACAAATGAGGAGTAACAATGCTATTGAGAATGTAAATTGGTACAAGCACTTTGCAAAACTATTTAACAGTATGTACCAACCTTATATGAGCATCCTAAGGCTCAGCAACTCTAATCTTAAGTATACAATTAACATAATATACATATTGACCAAAACACAGTACAAGAAAATTTGTAGTACTACTATATGTAGTAGATAAAATTGAATACAATCTAAATGTCATGTCTATCAATTATGGGATAATAAATTGGTATAGTAATATTATAAGCAATGAAATTAGTGAAATATTCCTACATGCAACATGGATAAATTGCATAAACATAACAAAGTTTGTGAATAACACAAAAGAGTGCATATTATATGATTCAATTTATATAGATTTCAATTTATATAAAATTTTAAAATCCAAAAACAATCTATAAGAAGTTAGGATTGTGTTTATTTTGGGGGGGAAGGACATATGGGTATTAGACTGGGAGCCAACACAAAAGGACTTCTAGGATGCTGGTAATATTATATTCCTTGATTTAAATATGAATGACATAGGTACTATTAGTAAATAATATAATGTATATATGCATTAATATGTAGTATTAATAATAAACTATTTAGTATATATATATCATCTATTAATATAATAACTATGAACTAATACACAGATATTCCTTGTTAAAACTTTCGAGATAAAAATTTATAATGCTATACTTTAAAAAGTATACAAAAAGTAATTCAAAATAAAAACTCTATACTAAAACTTTAACATTAAAGGGGAACATGCTTAAATATATTTTTATACAAACACAATGTTAGGCATTCAAAGTCATATCCACATTAGACATCTCACAACAGTACACTGTCCAACTGTTGCACTCCCCCTCATTTTTTACATCATCTTGGATTCAATGTTGTTTAAACCCAAATACTCCCAAATGTTTGCACAGGTCAAGACAGTGGTAACTTTTGCAAATTTGTTATATTCTGCTGAACAGCCTAACACTCTATGGTTAGTACTAACAGCTGAGTCAACTGGTGACACAGAGCCAGGTCCTAGCCTGTGTCACCTGTCCTATCTATGACTAACAACAACTCATGATCACTGAGGTCAGAGATGCTTCTGCTTCTTTGGCATGTGCATTCTTAAACACCTCAGGATTTTGTCACCATTTTTCACTTTATTTCTTAATTAACTATGTAAATTTAAATCATTTCCATCATTTTAAAGCTTTTTCAATAATTTTTTTAAAAGTATTTTAGTCTCTCTTCATATAAAAAGCTCTTCATCTCCAATTATCATAATTATTCTAAAACTCAGTTTTAACTTTCTTAAAACAAGTTACAAGCATAGAGGTTATCTCAAAAACAACTGCATACGATCTTATCCAAAATTTTTTATGTTTCTATATTTCTGTCATTGATAAATGATAACTTTCTCTGCTAATCTTTGTAAATCTTAATTAGCAGCACTACACTATATATTTATTCTTGCTTTGTTGTCATTTCCTCCTGGCTGCATATTATAGTGTGTGAAAAAAAAAAAAAGTTACATGAAAACCTAAGTTCTTAGTGCTGCTCCCTCTACATAACATTACCAAGCCATTCACTTATGTATATCATTGATTTACTGTTTAAGTATTTACACGGGTTTATGATTTCTGTGAAAATTCACATCAATGTCACCCACCCCAGAAAATAGGTATCAAATGTTCACTTCCATAAGAATCATATAGAAGCCTTATATCTAAATGCTTTACTAACGCTTTTTGGTAATTATAAAACATCAACATCAGTGTGAATTAGAAAAGGAGAAAAGTTACCATATTTCACAAAGGGAAAATTGAATCATGAGGTAATTAAATAAATTTTCCAATATAATGATTCACTAAAAGCATTAAAAACAGAAACTCAGGTTTTCCAAAGCCTAAACTATGGGTTCTTCCTCCATACTATTTCCCCTGTAAGTACTAGGTGGATAAAAACCTAGCTATTTGCTATTACTATGTTTCTCAAAACACGTTCTACCAAGAATGTTCACGAAGCATGTAATTAAGTTTAGGAAAAGCAGAGTTAACGAAAAAGCTTGTTCAATATAGTAAAGACTCTTAGAAATCCTGTACTGTTCTTGATTGCCAAGAGCACAGACCCAAACAATTTAACTGTCAAAGTCAGATAATCAATTCCCATAACTGAATAATGCAGTGCACAATTTACAAAATGCTATAAGACACTTAAGAAACACTGGACACTTGTTGAGGGGATAGTAATTTACTGTATTTGTTCAAAATGCTTTCTTCTAATGATAAAATCCCTACCTTAATTTTCTAGGTTTTAACTAAATATATTAACATATATCAAAAAATAAAGCATAACTTGTTTTTGAATATATTGAGTAAAAACAAGAAATCCAAGCTAAATGACTGTTTTAAAAGGCATCTAAATATTTACTATGAGAAATAAAATTATTCTCATTTACTTCTCTTTGCTATTTTGAAAAAGCTACTTCCCTTACTTTGCTAGGTACCTTTCTCTTGAAGAATTTAGCCTCCAAATTACCACAAACCAAATTCTTTTTAATCTCTTTAAAACTTTTAACTTAAGACTTCTTTAAATCACTTCTGCTTTCCAGCCAGGCATATCAGAACTTAGAAGTCAGTTGCTACTGTGTACTAACAATGAGTAAAAAGCTGAAGAAAAAAAAAAAAAATTCTTAGATCCATCAGACAAGTGATATCATAAGGCAAACCACTGCAAAAATTAAGGAGACAGGTGGATAAAGAGATACACAACTCACCTGAGCACAACCCCAGAACCCTCCCTGGGAACCAGCAACAGAGTAGGAAAATCTGAACTATAATTAACAAAAATTACTGGAGGCTTGGGGTAGGCCAACCTTCAGAGTTGAAAATTCCAGGGTAACCCTCCAAAACTTTTATGAGTTTTATTTTCAGGAGCTTTATCAGCTCCTCACTGTGAACATCTGACAAAAATCACTTCATGTTCTGGTAGGGGAGGGAAAGGAATCATTTTGAAAGACACCAGAGCATTCTTGTTCTTCAGAACAAGGCCTGCTCCTGGGAGCAATTAATTCACCAGAGGTTAACTTGCTGGGTTTTTACTTATCAATAGTCCAACCCACCTGAGAAAAGGGAAATATGCAACTTCAGCCAGCTCTAACCTTCCATGTGGGGGGAAAGGAAATAGTGTACTCAACTCCAGCCCTCTACAGCCGTCCTGTTCTAACCAAGGAGGTTAAAAAAACAAAAGTAAACTAACAAATAACAACAACAACAACAACAAAGCTAAGCACTAAATTTCACAGTTCAGGGGCACTGAATCACTAAAAGACTAAGACCTAACCACAGGACTACAGAACACTTCCTTCCCTGCAGGTATTAGCACTACATTGTTGAAAGCCTAAATTCCACTTACAGTACATCAGGTCCACCTTTCAACAAAAAACTACAAGGCATACTAAAAAGCAAAAAACACAATTTAAAGAGACAAAGCAAGCATCAGAACTAAAGTCAGGTGCGATAGGAATGTTGGAATTATTACACCAGGAATCTTTCTCAAAAAACTATTATTAATATGCTAAGAGTTATAATGGAAAAAAATTGACAACATGCAAGAACAGAAGGATAATGTAAGCAAAGAAAAGTAAATTCTACAAAAGTATCAAAAAGCAATGTTACATGTCAAGAACAGAAATGAAGATTGCCTTTGATGGGCTCACTATTAGACTGAAAACAACTGTGGATATAAAACTAAAAAGCAGAAACAAACAAAAACTAGGCAGAGGTTGCACAGAATATCCAAAAACTATGGGACAACAACAAAAAACATAATATACATGAATACCAGATGAAAAAAAAGAAGACAGGAAATATTTAAGCAATAATGACTGAGAATTTCCCCAAATTAGCATTAGATACCAACCACAGATCCAGGAAACTCAGAATACCAAGCCAGATAAAAACCAAAAGAACTATGCTTAAACACATCATAATCAAGATAAAGTCTTGAAGGAAGCAGAAGGGGAAACATCTTATCTACAGAGGTACAAAGATAAAAATTAAATCCAGTTTCTTTTCAGAAACCATACAAGGAAGAGAGTGCAGTGTAATATTTGAAGTACTGAGAGAAACCACCAACCTAGAATTTCATACCCTGTAAAAGTACAGTAGTCCCTCTCTGTATCGCAGTTCACTTTATCGCGGCCTCACTGTATCACGGGATTTTTAAAAATATTATATTTAATTATTTACCGCATATTTTTCGCTATATCGCAGGATTTTGCGGTACTGTATATGTATGTTGTTAAAGTTACATAGGTTTAAGACTGTAGAATATGTTTAAGAACATAAGTAGTAGTGTTTATAAAATGTGGAAAAGGTTAATAAGGGAGTGGGAAAGGTTAATAAGGGACTGGGAACGGTTTATAAGTGTGTGGGAAGGGTTTATAAAGCCTTAAAATATATATAAATACTAAAGTAAATGTAAGGTTCTACTTCGCAGATTTTCACCTATCACAGCGGGGGGGGGGGGGGGGTATTATTGTCTAGAACATAATACCCACAATAAGTGAGGGAATACTGTATCCTTCAAAGGTGTAGGGGAAATAAAGATTATCTCAGACAAAAAATAATTGAGGAACTCTGTTCATATAACTATTTTGCAAAAAAAAAAGAAAAAAGAAAAAGAAAAGTTGTAAGTCTTCAGAGAGAAGAAAAAATGGTAAGTAAAAAACTCAGATCTACATAAAAAAGAACATCAGAGAATGAATAAATTACAGTAAAATAAGTTTTACTTTTATTATTTGATCTAACAGATGTAATAACAGCAATAATGTATTTGATTATGTATGCTTATATATAAGCTTATGTATAAATGAAATGGATGACAGCAATGATACAAGAGACAAGAGGGAAGAATTAGAAATATCTTTTTTTAGAAATGTTTTGTTATTTTAAAGTACTTGCACTATCTGTGAAGCATATAGCATTAATTAAAAGTAACCTTGGATTTGTTATAAATGTATATTGCAAACCTAGGGTAAAAACTAAAAGGTAAGATGAAAAGTATAATTTAATATGTTAAGTAATAAAGGACAAAATGGAGTCATTTAAAACAATTAAAACCACAAAAAGCAGAAAAAGTGTGTTAGACAAAAATAAGAACAAAGAGAAAGGCAACAAAGAGAAAGCAATAATAAATATGGTAGGTATTAACCCAAATATATCAATAATAACTTTTAATTTAAATTAAAGGAAAGAATTTGTCAGAGTGAATAAAAGAACAAGACCCAAATGTTTACATAAAAACCAACTTTAAATATAAAGACATATTAAGATTAAGAAATGGAGATCTTAAGTTCTCATCTCTCTCTCTCTCTCACACACACACACACACACACACACACATACACACTCACACACAAACTGCACCTATATGTAAAAAAGAGATGGAGAAAAATATATCATGATAACACCCAGTCCAAAAAAAAAAAACTGAAATAACTACCTACATTAGTTTCAGACAGAGCAGACATCAAAACAAGGTAAGATACCAAAAATAAAGACAGGCACTACATAATGATACAGGGATCAATACTCCAAGAAAACAAATCTTTAATGAATATGCAGCCAACAACAGAGCACCAAAATATGTGAGGAAAACAACTGATAGAACTGCAAAGTGAAATACATGGATTCACAATTACAACTGAAGACTAAGTCCTCTATCAGAAATGGACATATCACGAGACAGAAATTCATCAAAGACAGAGTTGAACTCAACCATACCATCAATGAACTACATATGATTGGCATCTATAGTTATTTTATTATTTTTTATTTAATTTATTGGGGTGATATTAGTTAATAAAAGTATGTAGGTTTTATGTGTACAATTCTATAATACATCATCTGTACATTGCACTGTGTGTTCACAACCCATAATCTAGTCTCCTTCTGTCACAATTTATGCCTCATTTCTACCTTTTTCTACCTGCCTTCACACCCTTTCCATGTTTACGAGGGGTTTTTGTTTGGCTGGCTTTTTTTGTTTGTTTAACCCCTTCATTTTCTCACCCCTCTGACAGCTGTAAGTCTGTTCTCTGCCTATTGAATCTGTATCTATTTTGTCTGTTAGTTTTTTGTTTGTTTTGTTTTTTCATTAGATTCCACATATAACTGAAATCATATGGTACTTGTCTTTCTCTGATTGGCTTATTTCACTTAGCATAATGCTCTGAAGGTCTATCCATGCTGTCACAAATGTAAGATTTCCTTCTTTTCATGGCCAAGTGGTATTCCAATGTATATATGTATCACAGCTTTTTTATCCACTTACCTACTGATGGGTACTTGGGCTGCTTCCAAAACTTGGCTACTGTAAATAATGATGCAATGAGCATAGAAATACATCTATTCTTTCAAATATTAGTGTTTCAGATTTCTTCAGATATATTCTCAGAAGTGGAATTGCTGGGTCATGAGGCAGTTCCATTTTTAATTTTTTGAGGTGACTCCATACTGTGTTTTCCAAAATGGTTGCACCAATATGCATTCCCACCAACTGTGCACGAGGGTTCCCTTTTCTCCACATCCTCACCCACATTTGTTGTTTACTGATTTATTGATGACACCCATTCTGACAGGTGTGAGATGATATCTCATTGTGGTTTTAATTTGTATTTCTCTGATGATTAGTGATGTTGAGCATCTTTTCATATGTCTGTTGTCTATTCAGGTCCTTTGTCCATTTCTTAACTGGATTGGTTGTTTTCTTGATGTTGAGTTTTCTAAGTTCTATATAAACTTGGGGTATTAACCCTTTATGAGATGTATCATTGGCAAATATGTTCTCCCATTCAGTGAGTTGTCTTTTCGTTTTGTTGATGATTTCCTTTGCTGCGCAAAACCTTTTAAGGTTTGATGTAGTCCCATATGTTTATTTTTCTCTTGTTTCCTTTGCCCCAAGAGATGTATCAGAAAAAGTATTGCTACAAGCAATATCCGAGATTTTATTGCCTATGTTTTCTTCTGGGATTTTTATGGTTTCAGGTCTAACATGTAGGTCTTTAATCCATTTTCTGTTTATTCTTGTATATGGTGTAAGCAGGTGGTCTAATTTTCGTTTTGCATGTGTCTGTCCAATTTTCCCAACATCATTTATTGAAAAAAACTATCTTTAGCCCATGTATGTACTCGCCCCCTTTGTCAATTATTAATTAACATAGAGCATAGGTTTATTTCTGGGCTTTCTATTCTATTCCATTGATCTATTTCTCTGTTTTTATGCCAGTACCAGGCTGTTTTAATTACTATGGCCCTGTAGTATGCTTTGATATCAGGTAACGTGATTTCTCCAACTTTGTTCTTCTTTCTCAAGATTGCTGTGCAGATAACATCTTTCAGATTTAAAATAGAGATCATATAATGTCTGGTATCAGACAACAATGGAATTAAAATGGAATTAAACAGGGAGATAGCTTGAAAATCCCAAAATACTTAATGATTAAACAACACCCTTCTAAATAATAAATGTATCAAGGAAGAAATCTCAGAAGAAATTTAAAACTATTTTGAACTAAATGAAAACAAATACAACTTATTAAAATTTGTAAGATCTAGTGAAAAGAGTCCTTAGAAATTTACAGCACTGAATACATAAATTCTCTACAATCTTTTCCAGAAAACAGAAGTAGAAGGAATTCTTTCTAACTGATTCTATGAGGCCACCATAATCCTAATACCAAAACCAAACAAAGAAATTACAAGAAAACTACACATCTGTATTTCTCATAAACAAAGATGCAAAACTTCTCAACAAAATATTATATAAAAATTTATACACCATTATCAAGTGAAATTTATCACAGGTATGCAATTGCAGCTGGTTCAAAAGTTGAAAATTAATTAATGTAATTCATCACATCAACAAGCTAAAGAAAAGTCACATGATCATATAAAATAGACGAAAAACATTCACCAAAATCCAACACCCATTAAGAAGACAAAACCACTCAAAAATCTGGGAGCATGAGGGAACTTCCTTAACTTGATAAAGATCTTACAATTTTAAGAGACTATATAAAACCTACAACTGACATCACACTTAATGGTGAGAAACGAAGAGTTTTCCCAAGGATGTCTTCCCTTGCTGCTCCTTTTTATTATCATACTGGAAGTCTTAGCAGATTACATAAGTAAAAGAAATAAAGGTATACAATTGGGAAGGAAGAAATAAAACTGTCATTATGCACAGATGACATGATTGTCTGTAGAAAATCCAAAAGAATCAACAAAAAAAGAATCCTGAAACTAACAAAAAAAGAATCCTGAAACTAATAATAGATTATAACAGGGTTAAAGGATACAAGTTAATACACAAAAGCCAACAGCTTTCCTATCTACCTGTTATGAACAAGTAGAATTTGAAATTTAAAACACATTAACATTTACATTTGCACCCAAAAAAAGAAATACTCAGGTATAAATCTAACAAAACGTGTAAGACCTATAAGAGAAAACTACAAAACTGATTAACAAAATGGAGAGATATTGTCAAGATGTCATTTCTTCCCCAACATGATCTACGTTCAAGGCAATCCCAATCAAAATTCCAGCAAGTCACTGTAAATATCAACAAAGTACAGTTGGCCTTTGAACAACACAGGGATCAGTTGTGCTAACCCCACACACAGCTGAAAATCCACGTATAACTTTTTTACTCCCTCAAAACTTACATACTTAATAGCCTACCGTTGACCGAAAGCCTTACTGATAACATATACAGTGGTCAACACATATTTCATATGTTATATGTATCATATACTGTGCAGTTACAATAAAGGTAAAGAAAATGTTATTAAGAAAAATCATAGGAAAGAGAAAATACATGTACAGTATTTATTGAAAAAAAAATCCATATATAAGTAGACCCCTACATTTCAAACCTTTGCTGTTTAAGAGTCAACTGTAATTCTAGAGTTTATTAGAGGGGCAAGACCTAGCCAGGAGAGCCAATTCAATATTGAAGGAAAACAAAGTTGGAAAACTGACTTCAAGATCTACTATAAAGCCACAGTAATCAAGACAGGGTGGTATTGGTGAAAGAACAGACAAATAAGTGAATGGAACAGAAAAGAGAGCCTGGTAATAGACCCATATAAATACAGTCAGCTCATCTTAATTAAAGGAGAAAAGGCAATAGAATGGAGAAGAGAGTTTTACAACAAATTGTGCTACAACAATTGAACTTGCACATGAAAAAAAAAAAAAACACTAGATAAAGACCTTACATCTTTCACAAAAATTAACTCAAAATGGAGCAAAACCAAATGTGAAATGTAAAACTATTAAACTCCTAGAAAATAACATAAGAACAAAACCTAGATGACCTTAGGTATGGTGATAAGTTTTTAGATACAACACCAAAGGCATTATTCATAAAAAAATAAAATAAAATAAAAGGTAATGAGACTTCATTAAAATTCAGAATTTCTACTCTGTGAAAGACAAAATCAAGAGGGTGAGAACACAAGCCACAGACTGGGAAAAAAAATGTGTGCAAAAAACACATCTACCTACAAGCACTGACACTTAAAATAACCAAATCCAGTTCTGGCACAGATGTAGAGCAGCAGGAGTTTCCATTCATTGTTGGTGGGAATGCAAAATGATACTGCCACTATGGAAGAATTTGGGGATTTCTGAAGAACGAAACACTCTTGCTATATAATATAGCAACTGCGTACCTTAGCGTTTTCTCAAATGAATCAAAAACTTATGCCCAAATAAAAACCTCTGCACAGATGTTTATAACAACTTTATTCATAATTGCCAAAATCTTGAAGCAATGACGATGTCCTTTAGTGGGTGAATGAATAACCTGAGGTAGATCCAATCAATGGAATACTATTTAGCACTAAAAAGAAATGAGCTATCAAGCAATGAAAAGCCATATAGGAATTATAAATACACATTATTACATGTAAAGTCAAACTGAAGCACTACATACAGTGTAATTCCAACTATATGACATTCTGGAACAGGCAAAACTATGAGGACAATAAAATAATTGCCAGGGTTGAGGAGGGGAAGGAGAGATAGATGGCACAATACAGAGGCAGTTCTATTAGGGCAGTGAATAAAGAACATTATAGGAACAATTGAGGATACTACACTGTTTGTTTTTCCTTTGGTAAATCATGATCAAAATCAGGTTTGAAAGCCACTACTGTCTAGATAATGGAAACTCATGGTAAGGTTTCAAGAAAGACTACATTTGTCTTTACAAAACCATCCTTGCAGTAAAATCAGGTAGTTTTTCAAACTGCTGGAAGTCTCAATTTTTTTTTTTTTTTTTTGGAAGTAAAACAAAATAGAACTAAAAAGAAAAGAGAACACAACATAGGTAGTAATTTAAAAGTATTTTTTATGTCATTTGGGTTTCATTTTTTTGTGTTTACACATACACAAGTTCTGTGTCACAGTATACAAGGAATTTCTTAATTTTTACTTGGATGGAATAAAAATATTGAAAACTGCCAATAAAAAGTTATTGATTGGCAGATAAAGAGATCAGGGAAGTGAGAAAATTAAAACTACTACAAAAGGAGGAAACAGAAAAGGAGGGTTTGAAGTCATAGGAAATAAAAGAAATGTTAGCTTCTAAAGCAATTTAGGAGGCAGAAAAGAACAACCTTGGTAAATAATTAGACTGGAGTGGGGAAAGGAGAAAAAGGCCAATTGACTGACATCTTAAAAAAAAAGTGTAGAAGTTAAGTAGAGGAGGATGCATTCTACTTATTCCATAGACCTACACTTTACACTACAATGCATAAGCTCCTTAACATGACATTTAAAACATACCATTTTACATCTTCTAGTTATTATATTTCAATTTTTTCTCTATTGCAGTCACTCACAGGCCCTGTGTACTAGGCAAATAATGCCATATCCATAAAAATCAATGCTAATTTATTAAAAGGTACTATTTCTCCACAGAACTCTAAGATTTTGTACATTTCTGACACTGAACTAATGTATTAAATATTATTTTTATCACATATCATAGATTAGGTCCCTAAAAACAGTGTCAAAAGGAAAATACTAGGTATTTTGTATATTCACTTTTATAATTATTTCAAAAACGGCTTCATGATGAAAACATGATACTCAGGAATCCTAGTATTAACTACAGAATAGTCTCCTGTCAGTGTGAGGTCTGTGTTCCTTTGTTAGGAATTCTATGAAAAATTAAACTTAAATAATGATTAAAAGCAAACATCAAACCACATTGTGAACTTATCTTTAATTTCCAGCAATAACAAATGTAGAGAATTCCTATAAGATTACCAAAAGCTACTGTAAACTAATTTAAATTTTATTTCTCTAACCACCAGCCATCAGCATTGCCATGTTCCATTAAATAAATAAGTGCAAGTAGCCTTTCCACTCTAGATATGTGAATTCATTTTCTAAGGTAGGAACTAAAAGCCAATAAAAGGGAATCATACCATCACAATTTAACTCAGTGATTAGGAATCTCCCCTAAATCCACGCAGCTACCTTAAAATTTGATTGATGAGGAACAATGTTCACTAATATGATGAGCAAGCTTATAGTCACTTAAGTAAAATAAGGTGTAGAAAAATTTCTAAATTCCTATACAGTTGTTGCTAAATAAATAAGGAAGCTAACAATGATTTAGTTTTAAAAATACTATTTCTCTTGAAAGGAGATAAACACCTGTAAAGAAAAAAAGGCCTAGTATTGCTTCCATTAAAACTTAAGTATGCATTATTTATTTAAATATTCATATGTGAATGCATAACAAGACATATCAAAGCTCCCTTCTCTACTACCTAAGATAATCCTCCAAATACATGTGTGTGTATGTGTGTGTATATATACCTAAACATATTCAAATACCTATAAACATGTATATTCAACTACTTAGAGTAACTAACATACATATGTATACACACTTCATCTCTACTTCAATATACAGTTGGCCCTTGAACAATGCTGGGATTAAGGGCGCCAACCCCAGTAGCAGAAAATCCATTTATAACGTTTCAGTCCCCCAAAACTAAAGTCATCCCTCAGTATCTGTAGACTGGTTCCAGGACCCCCTACACACACACACACACACACACACACACCAATATCCCACAGATGCTCAAGTTCCTTATATAAAATAACACACAGCAATGCATACAGTTAGGCCTCACATATGAAGATTCCCAACAGCAGATCAAAAATACTGTTTTCAATCTGTTGTTGGTTGAATCAGAGGATTCTAAATCAGGGGATATGGAGACTTGACTATATATTTATTGAAAAAAATCTACATATATGTGGATGCGCAGGGGTCAAACACCTGTACAAAAGTCAACTATTTAGTTTGCATATATTGCAATACTTAAACACTATGCAAAATACCTAAAGAGGACTATTAATCTACTGATTATTCTGCCTCAAAGAAGTTTATTATCCTACCGAAACAATTTTTCTGAAGTGCTAAGAGAAAAAAAGGAACAAGAGCTGACCTGTGAGTCAAAAACTTAGATTTGAATAATTTGGTAGTTTTGTGACCTGGGAAAGTTATCTAAAACTCTCCTGACCTTAATTTCTCATATGTAAAAATGTTTGCTACAATTATTTTGGGGGGAAGGTAATATATACATATTTCCATCCAGTTA
Organism: Furipterus horrens; assembly: GCF_987537825.1. NCBI lineage: Eukaryota > Metazoa > Chordata > Mammalia > Chiroptera > Furipteridae > Furipterus > Furipterus horrens. The sequence continues at coordinate 56,355,705 of NW_028327175.1, read as the reverse complement.
CGTATATAATATACAAATATTTACTAGTAGCTGTCATTGGTAGTAAAAGAGTGATTTTTTTCTTTTTATTTTCCAACAGTTTCCAGGTTTTCTAGAGTAAACATATATTAATCATACTTGGAGAGAAAAGTGACTTTTTTAATTATATAGAGAATATACAACATATAATAAAAAGAAATCACTCATCATACCAAGAATAAAAAAAAAAATCACTACTTGAATAAGAAAAGACAATCAACAGATTTCAAAACTGATATTAGATATTGGAATTATCTAAGATTTTTAAAACAGCCAAAATAAAAATTCATCAATTAATTACAAACTCACTTGAAACATACAAAAATATAGAAAATCCAAGACAAAAAGAAAAAAAGAAAATCCTACCATACAGAAATTAGAGAATTGTAACAAAAGAAGAAGAAGAAAAAAAAACCTTCTGGATGGGCTCAATAGTAGGAAATTACAAAGGACAGAATTATTGAATTTAGGAAGAAGTCAATAGAATTTATCCAGTCTGAAGAAGAAAGAGAAAAATGACAAAGAAGAAACTAACAATATCTCAAAGATATATGGAACAATAGAAGGTCCAAGTCATCACTGGAGTTTCATAAAGAAAAGAGTAGAATTGAAAGAGTATTAAAAAAATAATGGCTCAAAACTTCTAAATGTGAAGAAAAGGATAAACCTCCAGATTTCAATGCGCAAACTACAAACAGGTAAATGCACAGAAATTATCCCTTGACATATCATCATTACACATCTAAAAACAAAGACAAAGTCTTGTAAGCAACCACAAAGAAAGGATGCATTACCTATAGGGGAACACCAATTTGAATGACAGCAGATTTCTTATCTAAAACCCCAAAAGTCAGAAGAAAGTAAGAAAAAATCTTTCAAGTGCTAAAAGAACTGTCAACCATGAATTTTATATCTGACAAAATTATCTTCAGGAATGAAGGTGATATAAAGACATAAGCAAGCAAAAGAAAACTAAGGATACTTATCACTAGCAGATCCTTCAAGAAGTTCTTTAAATGATAAAAGGAAATCTTGAAACATCAGGAAAAAAGCAATAGAAAAAACAAAAATATGGCTAAAAATAAGACTCAATAGATTGTCTTTCTACTCAGTGGTTTTAAAATCATATTTGATGGATATGATAAATATCCAAGCAATTTTTTTTGTTTGGAGTCTGTCATAATTAAAATCTCTAGGATATCAAAAGACACTGTCAAAAGAGTGAAAAGCAATCCATGTAATGGAAGAAAATGTTTGCAAACCAATTATCTGAAAAGGGACTGATATCCAGAATATATTTTAAAAAATCAACAACAAAAAAGCCTACAAAACCTGATTTAAAAATGGGCAAAAAAACTTGAAGAGACATTTCTCCAAAGATAAGCATATGAAAAGATGCTTAGCACCATTAAAACAGATATTTGAGAGAGAGAGAGAGAGAGAGATGGGAGGGAAGTGATGATGACAATGTAGAACAATTGGAACCCTCAAGCACGGTTAGTGGGACCGAAAAATAGCATAGCCACTATGAAAAATGGTATGAAGTTCCTCAAAAACATAAACACTGAATTATATAAGATCGAGCAATTCCACTTCTAGGTATAGTCCCAAGAAGGAAAGCAGTGATTTAAACATATATTTGTACCCCATGTACAAGCAGCATTATTCACAACAGCCAAAAGGTAGAAGCAAACCAAATGTCCATTGATGGACAAATATATAAGTAAAACGTGGGATAAGCCTAGAATAGTATTCAGCCTTAAAAAGAAAATTCCAACAAATGCTACAACATAGGTGAACCGTGAAGACCTTATGCTGAATGAAATAATGTCAGTCAAAAAAGAGCTACCTAGAGTAGTCAAATCCATAGAGCTGGAAATTGGGAATGGTGAGTTAGTGTTTAAGGGGTACAAGAGTTTCATTTGGGGGCAATGGAAAAAATCTGGAAGTGGAAGGGAGACCTGTACACATAAAAATGGTTAAAAATGTAAATGTTATACTATGTATAGGTTACCATAATAAAAAAAGTCCACATCATCTGAACTGCTCAATGTATTGCACAGCAGAAATATCAAAACAACAATGTTTACAAAGCGGGAGGGTAAAGGGATCTAAATGGAAGGATTAATTTCCACACTTCACTCAAACTGATAAAATGTTTATACCAACAGAATTATGGTAAATTACAAATGTATATTTTAATAACCATTAGTGGACAACCACTAATAAAAATACAAAGTGATGAAACAACATTATAGATAAATCAGGATGAAATCCTAACAAATGTTCAAGTAACCCATAGGAAGACAAGAAAAGAGAAGCAAGGAAATGAGAAACAGAACAAACAGGAAACAAATAATAAAGTGGCCCTTAAGTCCTAAAACATCAATAATTACTGTAAATATAAATAGTTAAAATACATCAAATAAAAGCAGAGATTGCTACTGTGAATTTTTTTTAATGATCCCATGATAAGCTGTCTATAAAATAAGCTTACAGACTTAGGAAAATAAGATAAATTTAAAAATGGGAAAAAGTGCATTTAAACAAAGCAAATGCAAGAGTGGCATTATTAGACAGACTTTAGAGCAAAGATAATTGCTAGAGACAAGAGGGACACTATATAATTATAAAAGGATCAATCCACCAGGAATACAGAACAATCCTAAATGTATACACACCAAAAAATAGAGCTTCAAAATAAATGAGGCAAAAACTGATAGAACTGAAAGGAGAAACAGACATATTTACCATTATAGTTAGGAACTTCAAGACTTGCCTCTCAGAGACTCACGGAAATACTGAACAGAAAAATCAGCAAAGATTGAAAATTCTAAGTACAATAAAAGGATCTAATTAACATATATAGAACACTCCACATAAAAAGTCAAATATACATTTTTTAAAGCACCCATGAAATACTCACCAAGACAGACCATAAAACAAACATCAACAGATTTAAAAGTATTGAAACCATAATAGCATGGTCCCTCACCAAAATCAATCAACTCTAACTACAGTAACAGAAACACAACTGGTAAAACTCAGAACACTTGGAGAGTAAAACTACACACTTCTAAATAATCCATGGGTTAAAGAGCAAGTCTCAAAGTAAAGTTTGAAAAAAAAACATAGAATTAAATGAAAATGAAAAGACAACATATCAAAAGATGTGAGATACAGTGCTAAGAGGGAAAGGTATAGCATGAAATGCTTACATTTTAAAGGTCTCAGATGTAATATTAAATTCTTATCTGAAGAAACCAGAAAAATGGGAGCTAAATCAACTCAAAGAAAATAATAACAAAAATAAGAGCAAAAAAAAAAAAAACCAATGAAATTGAAAACAAAACCATAGAGAAAAATCCATGAAACAAAAAGCTAACTATTTGGAAAACATGTATAAAACAGATTAATCTTCAGCAAGACTGACAAAACAAAAAAGGACAGAATATACAAATGATCAATATCAGGAATAAAAGATTATATCCTTGAGTATCCTACAGCTGTTGAAAGGATAATCAGGAAATAATAAAATAGGTTTATTTGCATAAATTAGAAAAATTAGGCTAAATGAATCAATTCCTTAAAAGCCATATATGACCAAAATTCAACCAAAATATGTATAATAATCCTATAACTATTTAAAATGAGTCTATAATTTAAAATCAGCAAATAAAGAAATCCCAGGCTGAAATGTGTTCACTATAGAATTCTACCAAATATTTAAAGAATACCAATACTTCACAAACTCTTCCAGAAAGTAGACAAGGATGGAACATATTCTACCTCATACTATAAGACCAGTATTACCCCAATACTTAAATAAGACAAGCTATCATAAGAAAGCTACATACACGCCAGTATTTCTCATGAACTTTAGACAGAAAAATCCTTAACACAGCAATAACCTGAATTCAGCATGTTTGAAATATTTTATACACCATAACCAAGTGGGATTTCTTCCAGGTATGCAAGGCTGGTTCAACATTACAAAATCAGTGTATTCTACTATATCAACAAGCTGAAGAAAAAAAATTGTATGATCAGATAAGTTGACTCAGAAAAAGAATTTGACAAAATACAGCACCCATTCGCAATAAAAGTTCTCAGTAAATTAGGAAGAGAGGTGATATACCTCAACTTGATAAAAGTTCTTATCTACCTACCCTCACCCCCCTGATTAAGAGCCTCCAGTTAACATCATACTTAATGGTAGAATACTAAATGCTTTACACCTAAGACAAATAACAAAGCACTCTCACCACTTTCATTCAGTTTAAGAGTAGAAGTTCTAGCCACTGCAGTGAGACAAGAAAAAGAAATAAAAAGCATACAGATTAGAAAGAAAGCAATAAAACTGTCCCTATCCACACTTGGTATAATTGTAGAAAAATCCCAAGGAATCTGTAAAAAGCATCTTAGAACTACAGTTAAGTTTAGCAAGGTTACAAGATATAAGACCAATACATAAAAATCAATAGTATTTCTATATACTAACAAAGAACACATGAAAATTGGAATTAAAAAATTTACAAAATTGCTCCAAAGAAAGTAAATTAAGTGTAAATTTAACATGCGTACAAAATTGGTATACTAAAAATTATAAAATGCTGAATAAAGAAATCAGAGAGGACCCAAACAAATGTAGATATATACCATGTCAATATAACAGAGATGTCAATTGGTTTAATACAATCCTATGAAAATCTCAGCAAAGTTTTTATAAACTTGGACAAGCTTCTTCTAAAATTTATATGTAAGTATGCAAGGATTAGAATAGCTGAAACCTTTTTGAAAAGTGAGAGGAATCACCCTACCCAACATTAAGACTTACTACATAGCTACACTAAGCAAGAGTGTAATATTAGCATATGAAGACACACAGATCAACAGACCACCAGAAAGAACCCAAAAATAAATCCACACACATATGCCCATCGATTTCTGACAAAAATGCAGAAGTAATTCAGTAGTAGGAGGATATTCACCTTTTCAACAAATGTTGCTGGAGCAACTGGATAATCCATAGGCAAAAATATGAACCTCGATTTTAACTATATCTTTTATGAAAATAAAATAAAAACGGATCATGGGCTTAACTGTAAAGTCTAAAACTATAAAACTTTTAGAAACAGTCACAGTAGAAAACAAACTTTGAGACCTAGGTTAGGTGAAGAGTCTAGACTTGTCTCTAAAAGCACAACCTACAAAAGAAAATATAAATAAATTAAGCCTCTTCAAACTTAAAAACTGTTGCTCTATTAAGAGGAGAAAAAGACAAGCTACTGAATGGGAAAAGTATTTGCATACCACATATCAAAGGACTAATTTTAGTATACATAAACAACTCTCAAAACTCAACAATAAAACAATTCTATTGGAAAAGGGGAAACAGAGGTAAACAGATATTTTTACCAAAAGGAATATACAGACCAAAAAAATTAGCACCTGAAAAAATTTTCAACATCCTGAGACATTAGGGAAATGCAAATTAAAACCACAATGAGATGTCACTAGACATCTATGAGAACAGATTTTAAAAAATGGTGACAATATCAAATGCTGGCGTGGTTACAGCAACTGCACTCTTGGGCATTTATCAGACAAAATGAAAACTTATGTTCATAAATGTAAATGTTCATAGTAGAATTATTTTCATAATAGCCATAACTGGAAATAACTCAAATATTCTTCAATGGGTGAATGGTTTAACAAACATTAGTACAACCATACCATGGAATACTACTCAGCAATAAAAATAAACAAAGTATGAATACATGCAACCAATTGAATGAATCTTGAGGGGAATTATGCTGAATAACAAATGCTAATCCCAAAAGCTTATACACTATATGATTCCATTTATATAATCTTTTTGAAATTACAAAATGAAGAACAGAGTAGTGGTTGCCAGGGGTTAGAGATGGAGGAAGTGGAGAAGGAAGTTTGATTATAAAAAGCAGCACAAAGGATCCTGGTGGTGATGAAAGTGTTCTGTATGTTTACAACGGTGATGATTACACAAATCTATACATGATAAAACTGAATTCAACTAAATGCACGCACACACACACACACACACAAACACATGTGTATATAGAACTGGTGAAATCTGAATAAGTGAATTTTGTTAATGTCAGTTTCCTGACTGTGATACCAGGTGTTGCAATTGAGAAAATAAATGCGTGAAGGATATACGTGTTCTTAGAACTGAATGTGAATCAACAATTACCTCAAAATAAAAAGTTTTAAATATTTGAGAGAAAAATCAGTATTTAGGTAGACAGATGGAGGAGAGATATGGTTCTATCCTTACATAATTTCTTAACTGTGAAACCAATCTAATGGGTTATTTCTACAAAAAAAAAAAGACTTAAGCTCAAGTGTCTCAGGTTCAATTCCCAGTCAGGGCACATGTCTGCATTGTGGACCAGGTCCCCAGTTGGGGACATGCGAGAGGCAACCACTCATTGATGTTTCTCTCCCTCTCCTTCTCCCTCCCTTCCAGTCTCTCTAAAAATAAATAAATGAAATCTTAAAAAAAAAAAAAAAGACTTAAGAATTGAGAAGGACCTCTAGGTCATTCCTTTAGCATAAGACAATAAGACAGATTAATAAGAAAAAGGGAATTTGAAAGTAATATTGAAAGTTACAACAATGAATACAGAAAATCTGCCAGAGTAATAATCACAGCCATAAGAACTTCCATGGCTATAATCCATGGCCATGTATAGAATCTTTTCACACCATACTGATCATACATGCATTTAAATGTTTTCTACTTTTCAACATTGATATAGCCCAAAGAGGAGATATAAGCCACTAACTCATAAAGAGAAAAGGTAAAGTATAAGGATTAAAGTTTTTCTTTCTAGGATATAAAAGAATGAGGACTCTGTTTCTCAAGGAGTTGATGTACAATCTGCTCCAAAATCATCTGCAGCCATTTTTCAGTCAGCTTGGGTCACCATAACAAAATACCACAAAGTGGATGTCTTAAATAACAAAAATTTATTTTTTCACAGTTCTGGAGACTAAGTTCAAGATCAAGATACCAGGAGAATTGGTTTCTAGAGACCTAGTGAGGTATCCCTCGTTGGCTTTTTTATTGCTACCTTCTCACTGTGGACATTTAGCAAGGCCTTTTCTCTAGGCACCTGCAACTCCTGATGTCTCTTCTTCTTATGGGAACAATAGTCCTATTGGATTATAGACCCATCCATTGATCTAATTTAACCTTAATCACCCCTTTAAAGGCTCTATCTCCATATATAGCTACACTGGAGGTTAGGGTTTCAACCTATGAATTACTGGAAGGGGAGAGGAGAAGAAAGACATGTTAGTCCATAACGCCCAGTGACTGAAGTATATTTAGTTTTGTATGGGTGCTCATATATATGTGTTACATGTACTGGAAGAGGGTAAGGTAAAAAAAAAAGTATAGTTTTTCCAGTAGAATTTCAGTTCTATCACTTAAAGTGTTCTCAACAATAAAAATGTGAATATCTATTTGCACTATATAGTTGTGAGAACTGGGACAATCTATTTAAAGTACCTAGAGTAAGTAATAAGTCTGGGCCTCTGCCTTTCCATCCCCTCCCCCCCAAATTAATTATAAACATTACTCAAATCTAAACATATCTGAAAAATTATGGACACTGGATTCTGTACCAGTTCTACCACTACCTAGCTATGTGATTTTTTATTAAGCAAGCCACTCCACCTGAGTCAGCTTCTGTACCTAGGCAATGAGAGTTTCTTCTATCACTAAAATACTATGCATCTGTGCATATCAAACACCAATGATACAAAAGCTAATCAAACTTTTTATAAATATTCAGTAAAAAAGGATTATGGTATGAAATTTCAATATCATTCTTTCATATACTTTAAACTCTTCCACTACTGTCCTCTAATTTCAGAAACATATCAATAAGAGTCTATAATTAATTTTATTACCTTATTTCTCTATCATTAATGCCTCATCTTCCAACTAGAGTGTATATTATTTTATATTCCTTTTTGTCTCCCATAATGTCCATTGCTTTACTCACAAAAATAACATAATCACTAGAACACCTGAAATCATACCTCAAATCCTACTGAGATGTGATTGGACATACGGAGAAGTATATCTAATAACTATTTTTAACTTAGCGCACAAATGACGTGTATTGCACATAATTTCAAGATAACACACCTACCATCCATACACTTGAATATTCAAACAATAAGCCATAACCAACATCCATACCTAATATTTTTGGTTTAAAATTAAGATAATGGTGGTAAGAGGCAAAACCTATTTATTGTGGAGATATTTGAATCATTTAATAAAAGACAATTTACTGCCATGACCAGGGTGGCTCAGTTGGTTAGGTGTCATTCCACAAAGCAAAAGGTAGAAGGTTCCGTTCTGGTTGCAGGTTCAGTCCCCAGTCGAGCCCACGCAAGAGGCAACCAATCTGTTTCTCTCTCACACATCGATGTTTCTCTTCCTCTCTTTCTCCCTCCCTTCCCCTCACTCACTCTAAAAATAAAATCTTTCAAAAAATAAAAAAAGACAACTTACTATGCTGAGCCTAAAGGAAGACTTTGTAAGTACTTGTCCTTTCTCCCACCTCCTCCCTTACATTTTAGTATTATCTGATATTACAGGTAAATGAATACATGGATAGGCTATAATTTTGATGCCCCCAAGAAATCTCACCTGCCAATATTATTGCCCTTGCATATTCAAACAATGAGCCATAACCACCAACTCATACTAAATCTGGACTGGGTCATGTGATTAGCATTGGTCACTGGAACTTGAGCACACATGAAGAACACAGAGGCTTGGTAAGTGTTGACACAGAGAAGCTTGTCCTCTTGTAATGCTCCCTTGCGGAACCCAGATTCCATGCTGTAAAAAAACTCAAGCTAATGAAGGAGAGAAGCAACAGGGAGGGTGTTAGAGAGGGTAAGAGACTGTGGGGAAAGGAGGGGGAGAGAGGGAGGGGGAGGGGCAGCAGAGAGAGAGTTATGCCCAGCCATCCCAGCGGAGGCACCAGACTTATGAGTTAAAAAGTCACCTACCTGATAAAATCATTAGGCAAAGGATCTAGGAACCATTAACCTCATGTTCAGAAAATACGGATAAATTAAGCAGCAAGGAAAATATACCTGCTACTTCTCTTCAGACTTTACTGATCCTATTTATATAAATTTCTTATTCTTTTAACCCCCATGACCCTTTGCTCATACTTCACCTATGTTTATCTTAATCTAGCCTGAATCATAATAATTGGTTTACTTAACTTCCTACTAGATCTACAACTCCCTCAGAAGAGACTCATCGAGAAAAGGGGCATCTTACTCATTGTTGTAATCCCTTAAATTAAGTACCTGCTACATTGCTCTACTACAATTATGGTACAAAATCTGAGTCCTGGTCAGCAACCACTCTGTCCATAACTAAACTTTGCAATTCTTACCTCCATTGTTACTAAGAAATAATGACTCAACCAGAGTTATAATGCAATCAGTGACAAAGTTAATGAATACTGTTATATCCTAACATTAATAATTATTTGACTTAATTAAAAATGATTTTATTTTTTTGTAGAGACAGTGAGATGATTGTTAAGGGAAAAAAACAGTATTATGCCTTATTTCTTCTTCCTTCAAGTTTCAGGCCTAAGAAGCCTGCATATTAGGTCCATGGTAAGATCTCGGCCAGATGCCAGGCAAATAATATCAAAGCTAAAGTAGGCCTGGTGGAAACTACAGTGACATGGAGAAC